>NW_027040028.1:124282-136799 GCF_034236695.1 Oncorhynchus nerka | reverse complement strand
AAATCAATATAACCCTTAGTGCCTGACCACTGAGAATACAAATCATTTGTTTAGTTTTACCACAGGAAAAACAGTCTAGCAAAAATGCTTAACATCCTAAGCTGCATAGTTGGCAAAAATGCTAAAAACAACAAGCGCTAGCTCCTGTTCAAGATGTAGGCTACTAGTATTATGGTAAACATTCCATTAAGCTCATGTACAAATATAACTTTCTAAACAAACAGAATTTACAAATTATGTTCACAAGGACCATATTAGGCCTACACTACTTTTAAGTAGCCTAGAAACGGAACAATATTTACATACTTTTAATGTCAGAAGCAGATCAGAAAAACACACACCTTCTTCCAATTGGAAAGAGGCGGGAAAATCATGTTAAATGGTGACGTAACAGTTCACGGAAAACGGACTGAACCATTCCACAATTCTTGGTCGTCATATTTTCTTATACCAGCTCTGCTCAACTCAGATGACTTGCATGGATTTTTAGAAATGAATGATACACCAGCATAGTCATGGTAAAAGAGTAAAGCAATACCACAACAGATGATGAATTCAGAAATACAGTAACCCAAAGTAAACTAGCTCATTGGGCCATTCCCAATCTATATAAGATCACTATGCTGAATCAAAATAAAAGCAGCAGTCTAGGTGTCATACCTGTTCCTGTTGTTCATAATAATTAGGCCAGAGAATCAGCACTAACACACTGGAATTCATCTTTAAAACATACGCTTTGGTTATTCAGTCAAAGCAAAATCATACCCAAAACGTACCAATCAATAACACAGCACAGTTCCGGGACATAGTGTAAATGAGCTACAAGCCAGTGAATTTATACAACATTTTCTTGGTTTTCTATACTATCTGTTATACTTCTTATGTTTTCCCTACTAACTGAGGCCCCCTGGGAAACACTGACACAAACATTTGTTCCTACTACTTTAAAGTGGGGATGGAGAAATAGCGGCGGTCCATGCACTTACTATAAATTCCTTGTTTGTTGTATTATACATTGCTCACCAATACACATTTTAGAATGGTTATTAGCAGAGTATACATGATCCCAGTTTTAGTTCCAAGAAGCTGGCAATTTCTTCAACCGGGAAAGTAGATTGTGCTGTTTTATTGGCACATTAAACCATATTGCACACTGTAGTTGGATAGTGGAGAGTGCTAAAACAATGACATCATATCTGAATTCTGCCATCTTTATGCACATATTCCGTTGACAATTACTTGCCTCACAAAAGTTACAATATAAACGATTCAAACCTTTTGCCTTCAAACCCTTTGGAGCAGAGACCGACAACAGAAAATGGATTGCATCATATGCATGAGTCCAAAACCACCCGGTATCATAGAATTGACTTGATTTAACTTTTTTGAGCAACCAACCAACATATAAAGCCTTCATACCTAACTTCAGTATAGGTGTAAACTACAGATTCACAATAATGGTAGTAAAGAGGGCTATACTGTACCTGCACATGACACTTTTTCCCTTGAAATCCACCATTAATTAGCTATAAACATTTCTCCTTTATTTCTAATTGGCTCCTATTTGTCAAGATACAGTTAAAGAGAATGCTTAATTAATTAAACATGAAAGTAACACCTTCTGTGAGTGTATGAGAATACAGATGCCCCTCTGAAATCCTGGCTTCCATCAGATTTGTTCTCTTTACCATGTTAATTAGCACCTCACAACTGTCCCCTTTGCAAATGAGGAGTAGGTGAAGAGGTTCGGGATTTGATGACTTAAAATGCACAGAGCTAACGAGTTGTTCATCCCCTCCACAGCTGTTAAGGCAATTGAACCGCCTCTACTCCGAAGGAGAGGAGCATAGTGCTGAAGGCCTCACAACTGTTACAGCATCTTGGGAACCTGAGGAAGGCCGCAGTTAAGTCCAGAAATGGGCCACAGTATAATATCCAACTGTAAATGATATTCATCGATACCTTACAATTCCGGAATTAGATCCAAAAATGTGTGCTTTTTTATAACTTATGTCACTCTAGGAAAATTGTGAAAAAGCAATAATGAGTGAAGGCGGGTGTTAAGACCACTTGATTATTTGCGTGAGCTCTGTTAGACCGTGGTGCCTGTTATAAAGACGTATAACGGTGCATTGCAGCGTTTCCCATCTGTCTCTGTGTAAAGATGGTCAGAGAAGAAGAGTATCACACCTTCAGACCTCCTGCTATGTGGGTTGCCTGGTCCAAAGAGGAGCAGGTCAGGACACCTGGAATGGCAGATCCCTGTCTTAACATTAGCAGTATCTTATAGTAATACACAGTTATTAATTGAAACTACAGTAGCCCAGGTGTGTCACATCTAGGCCTACTCTGTCCCCTATACCCTGACACATCTAGGCCTATTCTGTCCAATATACTCTCCCACATCTAGGCCTACCCTGTACCCTATACTCTGTCACATCTAGGCCTACTCTGTCACATCTAGGCATACTCTCTCCCCTATACTCTGTCATATCTAGGCCACATCTAGGCCTACTCAAATTAGCATAATAAAAAAGTCCACATCAAAATCCATCTGTTTAAGATAGAGATATCTGGTTTTTGCATTTGCTACATGTCAATTCACCTCATCCACCGATGTCAGTCTTTTGCAGGTGGCAGGGCCACAGCAGTGTTTGTCAGACCATGAGACACCCTGAAAATCGTTATTCTACCGAAAACGTCTGTAGCTTCCGAACGGTTTGGGCTACAAACTAAATCGACCCCTCTATGGAAAGACGAGACATTCTATGACCCCCACAAGTGTCACGGGACTCGTCTGAAGTCGGTACCGTCGATGTGCCAACTTCTGTCTGTAGCGTCCGAACGGTTTGGGCTACTAATATGACTCCACCATTAGAAGGTGAGACTCTCACTAACAAGTTTGGCTCTACAACACTGAACTTTCTTATATCGCTCAGATATAGGACAGACAAAATATATATATGTAATTCAATAAGTTTCTATGGGCTAAGAGCAGTAAGGACAAATTAAATCCATCAAATAAGTTTTAAATAAGAAACATTTATACTTACAGGGGTCCTAAAAATCAAAGAGAAATAGCTAAATGATCCTTGGCATGAGCATCTTAAAACAATTCCATATGTTAGCTTAGTAGAAACCTGTGAATTCAATGTGAAATCAACAAAAAATGTATTTACGTTAGCTTAAAGTTGGGCGAAAGACGAAATGCCCGTGGGATTGATGATTTTTTGCAAATCTAATCAGTTTTCCACGTTGATTCAACGTCATCATACAGATTATTTGGGTTGAAATTACATGGAAACAACATTGATCCAAGCTGTTTTTGCCCACGTGGGTCATCACTCTTTCCACAAAAAATATAAAGTCCCCAGTACAACACACCACGCCAATGTCGGTTTACAAAATAACCTCAACTTTGAATATATTAACTGTAATTCATGGAACAAGTGGTGACACACTACAGTTAGATAATGAAGCGATGGCGGTGAATTGTGAGGTGACTTTTTGCGTGGAGTCTGTTTTGGTCACTGCCTAAGTGGAGCCATCGAAACGAGTGGTTACTGTCGAGTGGTGTTGTTCATCGATGAGTTATTGCTTTGAAATGAACGCGGGGAGACAGGTTTCGAAAAGGAAAATGGGTTCAATGATTACTTCAAATAACAAGAGGCCACTTGAGCTAAATTCCTAGAATGTGAACAACAGGCCACAGACTGTAAATAGGGATGATTTGTTGTTCAGCGTAATGGTCTCCCTCACCGGGTGAACAGTAAGTACTGTGAGGTTGTTTGCCTTTGGAGAGGAGAACCACGGGTAGATTCATCCTCCCATCCCATGGTTTGTGGGTACAATACCCTGCTGACCAGAGCTTATCCTCTTAAAGAGACATGTTACACAATGATGAGCGTATAGTGGGCTGCATATGTATGCAGGGTGAGGTTTACACATACAATTGTGTATCGAGTCAACTTCCTCGTGTTAATAGAAAATGTGTTGTTTATAGACTTAAATAAATGGCTACGGTGGGTCTTTCAACTGTGTAGTTGCTGGGGAACATTTTAATATTGACTGATAGACAAGGTGCTTGGACTTAAACAGTAGGTGCTTGGAGTTATTGTATTCAATGTATACAATACAGGCTATGGCATTGTGAGAGCTGAGGTAAGTTAGTGCAGCTAAACTCTGGGCTTCAGTGGCCATTCAGTTATTCCACATCTGGAATGCAAGGTCTACACACTAAACTGTTGATGCGTCAGAGAAAACACTTCACTTTCACAATGATTTCTGCCAAGTCTTTAAAGACAAGCTGCATTAAAAAAAATATATATGCTCCAGGCATCTATCTGTCCGTGGCTCCACGTCTCGCACAGCAGACAAGACTTGTCAACACAGAGGTGAATAGCCTCAGAGTGCAGAGGAAACATGGCTATGCTGTTATGACTGCTTCACTTTACACACAAACATTGATGATGGTGATAAAAGAGTGAGATGTGCCTGTCGGTCCTGACGATAAACCTCAATATTGTAACAGGGATCAGTCAAAGCCTAGACAATATACAACTTGCCACTGACCTAAGTTTTCCCAGGGCAATGGATCAAAGGACATAAGGGTAAACAAAGTTAAACGTGACCTATAACCTGTGTTTCCTGCAAACACTATTATATCCGTAAATGTGACCTCTATGTTACCTTTTTGAATGACATTACATGAATATGTTCAGTTTATAAACTATTCACTGAATTATACGTTTCTATCGTCCCCGGAGAAAGAACACATTTGAGCTCTATTTAGTGGGGCAGTTCTGTGGCCTAGTCATCACTGTTTACCACTGAGTAGTAGTAGTCCTTCAGTGGACTTCACTAAGTTATAGCAATGCCACCTGAGTGAAAACATGCTTAGAGCATACTGAAAAGAAAATGAAAACATGATAATAAAATGTATTATGATAATATGGAGCCTTGTGCCAGTTTTTCGAAGAATTGCCATGCATATTCATGTAAGTGTTGCTCAAATGAATGTGTTCAGAAAGATGCTTCAATCCCCCTGAGCCGATCCTATGTTTAATCTGCTCTGCTAAAAACTGGAGGTCAAAGGGCAAGAGCGCAGCGGGGGAAAGTAACGTGGCGATTGATGTTATTCATTCTCAAACCCTAACCTTCTGTTTCCGCTCCTTCAATTCGGAAAACAAAAACAACATCGAAAACATTTTGGCTTTGCCAAACGATTCAGCAGGAGAGGAGAGGGGTAACTTCCTGATATACACTGGGCGATTCTACGGAGATCGCTATCATTAGAATAACTTTATTAGGCTTTCTGCTGCATTTCCTGTTTGATTTACTGCGCAGTCCCAGAGGCTTGTAGGTAGACTGCTGAGCCAAGGAGGACTCCTCGTGCACGTGGCAGACCTGGCTGCCATTGTTGTGCAGCAACCTGAGTATAACGTCCCTATTAATCTGGAGGTAAACGTTGCAGAAACATTACCAAGGCCTTAGCCGATAAATCAGCACCACCGGGCTTTTAAATACAGCACATGCATGGCTTGGTGTGTAAATGGTGTGTTGTTAAATGATCATCCTCCACTTAGACCTCAGTGCGCTCCTCCCTGGATTCCCCATTACTGCCTACAACAAGGTATCCTCTGCTGTTTTCAAGGAACAAGAGAGCATTGTTGGGTTATTGAACCGCATTATGGGTTGGATATCTCCATCTTAAAATAGCTTTCAGTACATCAACAAATGACAGACAGAACAGGGCAACGCTAGACCCACATTGGGTGCCAGTGACACAAATCTCCCTCGACAAGTATGATTAAGGTGACTACTATCTCTACCTCATTCCCACAATTGTAAGGCCGTAGAGGGAAAAGTGGAAGAAGCCATGTCGCTCAATGTAAAGCGTTTCCTCATAGTATTTCCATAGCCCGCTAACTTCTTACATAGCCAATGGCAGTGGTCGAGGCCTGAGGTAAGGAGGCCACTGAATCATCAGAATCTCCATTGTAATTGTGAAAACACTGTGTCTATTTTGTATGTGTTTATGAGATGGCAGAGTGTTATTTAGGGGCATATTGCACCAGAGAATGTGTTAAGAGGGTATAGTGACATCTGTCAATAAAAGGCTGTGGGGGGCTTATAGGTGAAGGATGTTAATTTGAGCCAGTTTGCTACAGCAGGAAAATAATCCTGCAGCAACAGGAAATTATTGTAATTAATGGACATTTTTGCAGGGTTTGATACATTATTCGTTAGGGCAAATTCTGACATTTCAACACACTTTAGAAGTCTTTGTAAAACTGAAATACACTACAAATTTGCATTTCCTAATTTGCAGGAAAATTCTCAGCAAACAAAAGAGTGATCAAATTAAGATCTTACATCTCTTCCTTTTTCTTCTTCTTTTATTTAACCTTTATTTAACTAGGCAAGTCAGTTAAGAACAAATTCTTATTTACAATGACAGCCTACCCCGGCCAAACCCGGACAACGCTTGCACCGCCCTATGGGTTCTAGCTCCTCCTCCTACAAAGACCGCCCATGATGATACTCAACATCCTTCAATGTGCTGGAGATTCCTGCCCAAACCATCCCACTGCATGTGTCGAAGTATTAGGTATCTGTATTATATTGGTCGGCCCGAGCTTTTTGGTGACCCTAAGCAAGATTTGGTTTGGGGGTTCCCCACCTCGCAGGTAAAACATTTTAGTGAAGGGCGGAGAGAATTTTGTTAGTTTGTGCAATTATACACATTTTGCCATGGGGTGTAGAGAAAGTTTTGTGGTTTTAAAGCACATTTTCTGTAATTATACACATTTTGCTATGGGGCGGAGAGAGAAAATGTTGCAGTGTTTTAAACTACTTTCATGCCATTCTACACATTCTGCCATGAATTATGCCATGTTCAGATGATATCTGAGTAAAAGTGACAAAACAAATCTATGTGGGCACCCTGGAGGTCAGGACCCATGGTCCCGTGCCCTGGGTGCCTGGTCGATAATTGACCATGATTACTACATGTTTAGAAGCTGGCTAGACTAATTTACCAATCTAAAAATGTTTTGCTGACATGGGCTAATTGAGTGACTGTCAGTGACTGACATAACAGTTGTTGAAACCTTGAGCGAGTTCGGAGTCCACCTAGCGGCCGGGGGCCCTAAGCGACCGCTTATGCCACTTATGCCTGGGACCGGCCCTGTGTATTATACTACCAACTTAATAGAACAAATCTAACAAACTCTGAAGCTGAGACAAACAACTAGAGCCCTCGGTCAACACCAGTGAGAATGGAGTTGGAGAATATGTTGGAGATAGCTTGGAACTACACAGGTTAGACCCGTGTTAAGGATGTGAAGATATTAAAGCTTCTCATAGGTCAATCAATTCCATTCAAACGATGAATTTGAATTAAATTTGAATTGACCACTCCCCACAGGAAGATGCAATTTGAATAGAATTAGAATTAAAGGAAGCATAATTTAATTCATAGCAATTCAAACCAATTGAGACATTCATTTCACGAATCTTTCATCGCAAGGATATGCAACTTATTTAATGCAAAGCTCTCATCCCTGTGCAACTGGGTCCTGGACTTCCTGTCGGGCTGACCCCATGTGGTGAGGGTAGGCAACAACTCCTCCGCCATGCTGGTCAACTCGGGGGCCCCCCAGTGGTGTGTGCTTAGTCCCCTCCTGTACTCTCTGTTTACCCTCGACTGCGTGGCCATGCACGACTCTAGCTCAGGGAGGAGTTTAGAGCCCTGGTGGAGTTGTACCAGGACAATAACCTCTCCCTCAACGTCAACAAAACCATGGAACTGATCGTGGACTACAGGAGACAGATCAGATAGCATGCCTCAATCCACGTAGACAGGGCGGCTGTGGGAAGGGTCAAAAGCATCAAGTTCCTTGGGGTGCACATTAATGGTCCCGTAACATCGACACCGGGGTGAAAAAGACACAACAGCACCTCTTCAACCTCAGGCGGCTGAAGAAATTCAGAGATGCACCATTGAGAGCCTTCTGTAGGGTTGCATCACTGCCTGGTATGGCAACTGCACCGTCCTCAACCACATGGCTCTTCAGCGGGTGGAGAGGTCAGCCCAACGCACCAACGGGGGCACGGTGCCTGCCCTCCAGGACATTTGCAGCACTCAGTGTCAAAAGAAGGCCAAGAAGATTATTAAGCACCTCAGTCAGCCGGGTCACGGACTGTTCACTCTGCTACAGTCTGGCAGATGGTACAGGTGCATCAGAGCAGTGCCCAAGAGGCTTGGCAACAGCTTCTATCACCAGGCCATCAGACTGTTGAACAGCCATCACTAGCCATCTACCTGCACCGTACTTTGTCCTGCACTTTTTTGCACACATACAGTACTCCGGCACACTCACTCACACAAAACACACACACAGCTCATACACACAGAGACTCCTGCACTCATATACATTACCGGTCAAAAATGTTAGAACACCTACTCATTCAAGGGTTTTCTTTATTTTTTACTATTTTCTATATTGTAGAATAATAGTGAAGACATCAAACTATGTAATAACACATATGGAATCATGTAGTAACCAAAACAGTGTTCAACAAATCAAAATATATTTTATATTTGAGATTCTTCAAAAAGCCACTCTTTGCCTTGATGACAGCTTTGCACACTCTTGGAGTTCTCTCAACCAGCTTCATGATCTAGTCACCTGGAATGCATTTCAATTAACAGGTGTGCCTTGTTAAAAGTTCATTTGTGGATTTTTAAAAAACTTCTTACTGCATTTGAGACACTCAGTTGTGTTGTGACAAGGTAGGAAGGTATACAGAAATAGCCCTATTTGGTCAAAGAACAAGTCCATATTATGGCAAGAACAGATCAAATAAGCAAAGTACAATGACAGTCCATCATAACTGGACACATCTCAACATCAACTGTTCAGAGGAGACTGTGTGAATCAGGCCTTCATGGTTGAATTGCTGCAAAGAAACCACTACTAAAGGACACCAATAAGAAGAAGAGACTTGCTTGGGCCAAGAAACATGAGCAATGGACATTAGACCGGTGGACATTTGTCCTTTCGTCTGGATGGATGATCTCCGCATGTATATTTCCCACCATAAAGAATGGATGAGGTGGTATGGTGTGGGGGTCCTTGCTGATGACACTGTCTGTGATTTATTTAGAAGGCACACTTAACCAGCATGGCTACCACAGCATTCTGTGGTGATATGCCATCCCATCTGGTTTGGGCTTAGTGGGACTATCATTTGTTTTTCAACAGGACAATGACCCAACATACCTCCATACTATTTGACCAAGAAAGAGAGTGATGGAGTGCTGCATCAGATGACCTGGCCTCCACAATTCCCCGACCTCAACCAAATTGAGATGGTTTGGGTTAAGTCGGATCTCAGAGTGAATGAAAATCAGCCAACAAGTGCTCAGCATATGTGGAAACTCCTTCAATACTGTTAGAAAAGCATTCCAGTTGAAGCTTGTTGAGAGAATGCCAAGAGTGTGCAAAGCTGTCATCAAGGCAAATGGTGGCTATTTAAAGAATATCAATTATAAAATACATGTAGTTTTTTTAACACTTTTTTGGTTACTACATGATTTCATGTGTTATTTCATAGTTTTGCTGTCTTTACTATTATTCTACAATGCAGAAAATAGTACAAATAAAGAAAACCCTTGAATGAGTAGGTGTTCTAAAATTTTGGACCGGTAGTGTATATGAGTGCAGGAGTCTCTGTGTGTATGAGCTGTGTGTTTTGTGTGAGTGAGTGTGCCCGGGTACTGTATGTGTGCAAAAGTGCAGGACAAAGTACGGTGCAGGTAGATGGCTAGTGATGGCTGTTCAACAGTCTGATGGCCTGGTGATAGAAGCTGTTGCCAAGCCTCTTGGGCACTGCTCTGATGCACCTGTACCATCTGCCAGACTGTAGCAGAGTGAAAACCCTTAAATGAGTAGGTGTTCTAAAAATGTTGACCAGTAGTGTATACTCACACACACACATACACACAAACACACACACAAACAGCCAACACTGCTGTCCCATGTACAGTGCATTCGGAAAGTATTCAGACTCTTTCCCCTTTTCCACATTTTGTTACGCTACAGCCTTATTCTAAAATGGATTAAATACATTTTTCCCGACATAAGTCTACACACAATAACCCATAATGACAAAGCAAAAACAGATTTTTTCAAATGTTAGCAAATTAATAAAAAATAAAAAATTGAAATAGCTTATTTATTCAGACCCTTTGTGATGAGTCTCGAAATTGAGCTCAGGTGCATCCTATTTCTATTGATCATCCTTGAGATGATTGAGACAATTGATTGGAGTCCACCTGTGGTAAATTCAATTGATTGGACATGATTTGGAAAGGCACACACCTGTCTATATAAGTTCCCATAGTTGACAGTGCACGCCAGAGTAAAAAAGTAAAAATCAAGCCATGAGGTCGAAGGAATTGTCCATAGAGCTCTGAGACATGATTTTGTCGAGGCACAGATCTGGGGAAGGGTACCTAAAATGTCTGCAGCATTGAAGGTCCCTGAGAACATAGTGGCATCTATCATTCTTAAATGGAAGAAGTTTGGAACCAACAAGACACTTCCCAGAGCTGGCCGTCCGGCCAAACTGGGAAATCGGGAGAGAAGGGCCTTGGTCAGGGATGTGACCAAGAACCTGACGGTCACTCTGACAGAGCTCCAAAAGTTCCTCTGTGGAGATGGGAGTTCCTTCCAGAAAGACAACTATCTCTGCAGCACTATACCAATCAGTCATTTATGGTAGAGTGGTCAGACTGAAGCCACTCCTCAGTGACTGCCGCTTGGAGTTTGCCAAAAGGCACCTAAAGGACTCTCAGACCATGAGAAACAAGATTCTCTGGTCTGATGAAACCAAGATTAAACTCTTGGCCTGAATGCCAAGCGTAACGTCTGCAGGAAACATGGCACCATCCCTACGGTGAAGCATGGTGGTGGCAGCATCATGCTGTGGGGAGGTTTTTCAGCGGCAGGGACTGGGGGACTATTCAGGATAGAGGGAAAGATGACCGGAGCAAAGTAGAGAGAGATCCTTCATAAAAACCTGCCCCAGAGCGCTCAGACTGGGGTAAAGGTTCACCTTCCATCAGGACAATGACCCTCTGAATGTCCTTGAGTGCCCAGCCAGAAACGGATTTGAACCTGATCGAACAACTCTGGAGAGACCTGAAAAAAGCTGTGCAGCGAAGCTCCCCATCCAACCTGACAGAGCTTGAGGGTATCTGCAGAGTGGAATGGGTGAAACTCCCCAAATACAGGTATGCTAAGATTGTAGTGTCATACTCAAAAAGACTCAAGGTTGTAATCGCTGCCAAAGGTGCTTCAACAAAGTACTGAGTAAAGGGTCTGAATACTTACGCAAATGTGATATTTCAGTTGACATTTTTTATATATTTTTTTGCTTTGTCATTATGGGGTATTGTGTGTAGATTGATGAGCGACATTTTTTTTTTTGAATAAGGCTGTAACGTTACAAAATGTGGAAACAGTCAAGGCATCTAAATACTTTCCAGATGCACAGTATATAGAGACACACTTTCCGTTTCTCTTCTACTGCTGTAGATATACTGCTGTACATATCATTTATAGTATATATTTTCAGTTTATATACGCATAAATTGCATTTGGATGACTGATACAGTGTTATTTGGGTTGTTAATTGGATTCGTTCTGATATTTCTTGATTTCTTGTTTTTAGTTTTTTATTATTTATGTACTTGTTTGACATTTTACTGCACTGTTAGGAGTTAGTGACACAAGCATTTCACTGCACCCACTATAACATCTGCTAAACTGTGTACATGACCAATGAAGTTTGATTTGATAATACACATACAATTTCAGATATTAGTTTGATTATAACTCAAAGATGCAAAACTGTGTTTTTCTTTGTCATGAGATGTTAGATAATGTTCCCTTCCATACTGCAGTATTTGATCAAATTTTTTCAGATATTTTTTAACATGTTTTTATGGGAATTATGAATTATTATAGACAACCTATAACATGATCTTAGAATATTTCCAGACCAGTGTACTTAAAATTGTTTTAGAATAATGAGTATTAAAAATGAAATGTTTCAAATTTATGCTACATGTTATTGGTAACCATACATTATGTCAAAATACACATTTCTATGGTGATAAATGAGCCATTTTTAATTTAATTTAATCTAATTTCATTCAATTCTACTTTTAATCCAATTCAAATTCTGCTTCAAGCAGGGTGTGGCCAATTCAAATTCAAGATTCAGATTTGATCCCAACCCTGGTTTGTACACTCTTAGAAAAAAGGGTTCTACGGCTGTCCCCTTAGGCAAACCCTTTTTGTTTCCAAGGAGAACCCTTTCGGGGTTCTACGTGAACTCTCTATAGAAAGGGTCCTACATGGAAGCCAAAAGGGTTTTCTACCTGGAACCAAAATGGTTCTACCCGGAACCAAAAAGGGTTCTTCAAAGGGTTCTCCCATGGGGA
>NW_027040028.1:85722-123782 GCF_034236695.1 Oncorhynchus nerka | reverse complement strand
AGATAGAGAGAGGGAGAGAGGGAGAGAGGGAGAGAGAGAGAGAGAGAGGGAGAGAGAGAGAGATCGAGAGAGGGAGAGAGGGAGAGAGGGAGAGAGAGAGAGAAGAGAAACAGACAGAAAAATAGGGAATTTTAAATGACCGTGGCTGAAAGAGAGCTGTAAAGGGTGAGAAGGCAGAACGAGGGAGGGAAGGAGGGAAAGCAGCTTCATTTAGGGAGGGCGAGAATGTGAGTGTGTGTGTGAGAGAGAAAGAGGGAGAAAGAGGGAGAGGGAGTTAAAGAGGAGAGAAGGGAGAGCGATGAAGCTGTTCAGCCGGTAGTCTGTCCTGGCAGTGTGACAGAGCAGTACTGTAATCTCCCAGCCAGTGTGCGGCAGCACCTTTCATTTCCACAGGATTACACTGCGCACACACACACACACACACACACACAAATACAAACACATACAGGGGCAGAGCCACACCACCACACTGCATGCAAGAGATAACTCAGCATTTCTGTTGTCCCCTGTTCCAACTCCTCCCCTAAGCCACATCAAACCCAGGAGGGTTTTGGAGAAAGCCGGGAGCAAGGGAGGGAGAAAGAGGGAGACAGAACAAGGAAGAGAGTGTGAGAGAAAGAAGGACAGGGACAGAGAGAGAGTGAAAGAGAGAGGGGAACAGAACAAGGAAGAGAGAGAGAGGAAGAGAGAGAGTGTGAGAGAAAGAAGGACAGGGAGAGAGAGAGAGTGAAAGAGAGAGAAAAAGAGAGAGAGAGAGGTAGAAGGGACCTAAAGACTGCGTGCCCACCTTGTTCTTCTGCCACGTTTATTGTTGCCTTTTTTCATTTGCATGCAGAGGGATTTGGACCGCGTTACCACTCTGATGTCTGTTGGTTTCGGCTGATTCGGTATTGAGGAACACCCCTCTTTTCACCCCCACATGCCACCGCGCCTCTTCAGAGACAGAACTGAACCACACTACCAAGGCACGATGAAGTAATCCAACTCAAACACTCCCCAAACTAGCAGGATTAAACCCAAAGTACTAAAGTCAGTCAAACAAAAGGCCAACATGAACCCCATAGTAGGTCCTCACATAAATGAACTAGCTAGTTAAAAATAACTACAGTAAAAACAAGAGGTACATTCTTAATATGTTGTCACTATGCTATTTATATTTTGCTGAAAACTTGTTGATAGAATGTTCTATGACTAAAGTAAAGGACGTTTGACGCAGAGAAGTTTACATTTTTCCCCCGCAAAAACTGGTAAAATTATCACAAAATTGTAGCTAATGTCAAAATGGCAGCTTCCCTTAGTTGTCCTCACACAAGTGGACAGTCAGCGTTTTCCCTGGTGGTTTAAAGAGCTGAAGTTGTGTTTGTGTTTGTCTAATTGCATTGCTTCCACAGGCCTGGCAGAAGCATTGAGGGGAGAGCTGGTCAGAGGAGGTGGCACTTGGCTCTCTTGCCAGCAAACTCAGGGGGGAAAAAACTTGGTTTCGGTCAAAAAAAAAGTGATGTGAAAACTTCATTTGGAGTGAGGATTTCTGTCTAACAATCACAATGACAATGTGACGTGGTGGAAAAATCTAAAATGGTGTTCCAGTTTACCCTAACCATTGTTTCAACTTCCACTTGAAATTGTGCAGACTTTCAAAGCTTTAGATAGACTGTGCAGAAATGTATAAGCGGCATCAATTGGTGTAATAGTTATTAGGTTGGCTGCACAATGCATGTTGTGTTACTGTGTTGAAACAGGAACCTTCAATAAGAACCAAACATCTCTGTTGCTCTGTGTACTACATCCATATTGTTCATTTCCCCCCTAACAACAGTGTTTGGATACGCCGTACTTACACTGCTCACCAATTCTGAACTACCTCGAACTCTCTCAGAGTTAGTGAAGCGCTCTCTATAAATAAAAATGTATTATTCATAATGATTAGCATGGAGAATGGAGCGGTGAGGAGAGTGACCACCCTGCCTGTCTTTTCGTCCAATCTGACCGTCAGCACTCGGGCTGAGGGGACGAAGAGGTGCAGAATGACAGAGTAGTAAACTCCTCAGCAGCAGGCCTCACGCAGCCCCAGCAGAGCTCCCATTGTATAGCACAGTATAAATAGCAACCAGGCACTCTGATTTATTTTGCTCCGAACACAATGGCTGAATTCATGCGCAAGATTCACCCAACTATGCAGCGGCACACCGTACCATGTTTATGTGTGTCTGCAGCAGTCACAAGCTGCCAATGAGAGCATAGGCCCCCTCTCTGTCAGGGAACAGCCCGGTATTCACCCCTCTTCCCTTCCCCTCCCTCCCTTCCCCCTCCACAACATGGACGCACACTATGGACGAACAGCCCGGTATTCACCCCTCTTCCCTTCCCCTCCCTCCCTTCCCCCTCCACAACATGGACGCACACTATGGACGAACAGCCCGGTATTCACCCCTCTTCCCTTCCCCTCCCTCCCTTCCCCCTCCACAACATGGACGCACACTACTGCATCAATAAATAACACCCTGCTGTGAAACCCTGTATGGAAAAGACAGCGATAGAGAGATAGAGAGGCCTGCCTCCACAGTCACATGGCAGGGCCAACACCTATCTCTAATCTCATTTGGTCATTATCAGCCCCATCAGTCCACCACTGAAAAATAAGCCGGCAGATGTCGACCAACTCTGATTCTCTTTTTGTTACGGGGGGGGGGGGGATTATAACACAATCAAATTGAATATGGTGCTTTATACAATCATTGTCTACTCTGAAACAAAAGCACATTTGACCTTGTAGAAGCAAAACATATTTAACGGGAGGGGGAAACAAAAAAAAAACTGTGACAGTTGGAAGAAAAAGATTGCAATCCATTGTTGTGGCTGGACTTGTGGAACTTGTCAGAGGAGGGATTGAGAGCTGCAGAAAGCTGCAGAAAGCTGCAGAGAGCCAGACTCACGTCTCTGTGTCCGAGAGGGAGAGAGAAATAAAAAGAAGGAGAGACAAAGCATTATTGTCTTTCCCTCCTTGAACCTGGCATAGGGCCCAGCTCCACTAGCAGACAATACTATGCAGATAAATGCAGCTGATAACACAGTATGTTCAAACCTGTTTCTCCTCTGCAAGAGCGTCACCTTAGAGCGCGTTCACCCCACACAGTTACGTGCACTGGGTTGTAAATACGACACCATGCCCATCTGTTGACAGGAAATACCAACCTGCTTGATGTTCAGCATATGTGAATCTCCCGCGACAATAAGCAAAAATTGACTGTGGAAAACAGACCCAATGTTTTGTGTGTGTAAGGAAATCTTAATATGCAAATAAGGCAGGTCAGAGCGCCTATTCAAATAGTCTTTGGCGTGGAGAGAAGAGAGGGGTGGGAACGAGGAGGAAATGGGGTCGAGGCCCTTAATTGAACTCAACTATTCTTCCCCGGGAGAATTGGAGGTCTAGTTACCATGTGGCCATCCTGAAAAATCCTACACTCTTAGCATGCATTCCCAGTGCTGACTAGAGTTGGGATGCCTTCTACCCATCTCACTCATTCCATAATAAAACAATGAGTAAAGATTTTGAAGCAAAGTACAGTAAGTAGTACAAATAAGTCAAATCAAATAGTATTTGTCACATGCCGAGTTTAAAAATAATAATAAAATAAAATAGTAACACAAGGAATAAAATAAAATACACAAGAATTAAGCTATATACAGGAAGTAGCAGTACCAGATCACTGTGGAGCTATATACAGGAAATAGCAGTACCAGATCACTGTGGAGCTATATACAGGAAGTAGCAGTACCAGATCAATGTGGAGCTATATACAGGAAGTAGCAGTACCAGATCACTGTGGAGCTATATACAGGAAGTAGCAGTACCAGATCACTGTGGAGCTATATACAGGAAGTAGCAGTACCAGATCACTGTGGAGCTATATACAGGAAATAGCAGTACCAGATCACTGTGGAGCTATATACAGGAAGTAGCAGTACCAGATCAATGTGGAGCTATATACAGGAAGTAGCAGTACCAGATCACTGTGGAGCTATATACAGGAAGTAGCAGTACCAGATCACTGTGGAGCTATATACAGGAAGTAGCAGTACCAGATCAATGTGGAGCTATATACAGGAAGTAGCAGTACCAGATCATTGTGCAGAGGTACGAGGTATTTGAGGTAGATATGTACATGAAGGCAGGGTAAAGTGACTAGGCATCAGGATAGATAATATTAAGGTATTTGAGGTAGATATGTACATGAAGGCAGGGTAAAGTCACTAGACATCAGGATAGATAATAGTAAGGTATTTGAGGTAGATATGTACATTAAGGCAGGGTAAAGTCACTAGACATCAGGATAGATAATATTAAGGTATTTGAGGTAGATATGTACATGAAGGCAGGGTAAAGTGACTAGGCATCAGGATAGATAATAATAAGACTAAAATAAAGAACAGAGTAGCAGCACCATATGATGAATATAAAAGTGTGTGTGTGTGTAATGTGTATGTATGTGTGTTTGTGTTGTGTCGGAATGTGTGTATTTGTTATGTGTTTGTGTGTACGTATGTAGTGTAAGTGAATGTGTGTGGGTTTTGTGTGGGAGTGTCAATTTAGGGTGTATATATCTTCTAGTGAGTGTGCGTAGGGTCAGTGCAGATAGAGGCAGTGCAGATAGTTCAGGTATCATTCATTGACTATTTAGCAGTCTCGCTATTTAGCAGTCTCGCTATTTAGCAGTCTCGCTATTTAGCAGTCTTTGGCTTGGGGGTAGATGCTGTCTTAGAGCCTGGTTGCCGGGCGGTCTATGGCTTGGGTGGCTGGAGTCTTTGGCAGTTTTTCGGGCCTTCCTCTGACACCGCCTGATATAGAGGTCATGGATTGCAGGGAGCTCGGACCCAGTGATGAACTGGGCTGTCCGCACCACCCTCTGTAGGGCATAGCGGTCAAGGGCGGTGCATTTGCCATACCAGGCGGTGATGCAGCCAGTCGGTGATCAGGCCTTCCACTGTCGGGTTGTCAGAAAACTCGATGATAGTGTTGGAGTCGTGAGTGGCCATGCAGTCATGGGTGAACAGGAAGTACAGGAGGGTACTAAGCACGTACACCTGAGGATCCCCCGTATTGAGGGTCAGCGTGGCAGATGTGTTGTTGCCTACCCTCATCACCTGGGGCCGGCCCATCAGGCAGTGCAGGATCCAGTTGCAGAGGGAGGGGTTCAATTCCCTGGGTCCCAAGCTTGGTGATGAGCTTGGTGGGGACTATGGTGTAGAACGCTGAGCTATAGTCTATGAACAGAATTCTCACATAGTTATTTCCCCTCTTGTCCAGGTGGGAGAGGGCAGTGTGAAGTACAATTGAGATTGCATCCTCTGTGGACCTTTTGGGGCGATATGTGAATTGGAGTGGGTGTAGGGTGTCTGGGATAATGGTGTTGATGTGTGTTATGACTAGCCTTTCAAAGCACTTCATAACTACAGATGTGATTGCGACAGAACAATCGTCATTTAGGCAGGTTACCTTAGAGCTCTTGGGAAAAGGGACAATGGTGGTCAGTTTGAAACATGTTGGGATTACAGACTGGGACAAGGAGAGATGAAAAATGTCAGAGAAGACACTTGCCAGCTGGTCTGCGCATGCGCCCTGGTATTCTGTCTGCCCCGGCGGCCTTGTGATTGTTAACCTGTTTAAACGTTTTTCTCACATCGGCCACGGAGAGCGAGATCGCACAGTCATCTGGAAAAACAGCAACTTTCACGCAAGGCACAGTGTTATACTCCTCGAAGCGAGCATAAAAGGCATTTAGCTTGTTTGGGAGTTCTGCATCGCTGGGCAACTCACGGCTGCGTTTCCTTTTGCAGTCCATTATTGTCTGCAAGCCATGCCACACACAACAAGCATCAGAGCCGATAGGACTCCACCTTCCTCCTATATTGTCCTTTTGCATGTTTGATGTCTCATCGGAGGTCGTAGCAGGCTTTCTTGCATGTGTCCATGTCCGTGTCCCGTTTCTTGTAAGCGGTAGCTCTAGCCCAGTAGGTAATGCCTGGTTTTTGCTTTGGATATGTTCTTATAGTAACTGTGGGGATGACATTGTCTACAGTGCCTTCGGAAAGTTTTCAGACCCCTTTACTTTTTCCACATTTTGTAACATTACAGCCTTATTCTAAAATGGATTACATTTAAAACAAATCCTCAGCAATCTACACACAATACCCCGTAATGACAAAGCAAAAACATGTTTTTAAACATTTTTGCAAATGTATAATTTTTTCAAAACAAAAATACCTTATTTACGTAAGTATTCAGATCCTTTGCTATGAGACTCCAAATTGAGCTCAGGTGCATCCTGTTTCCATTGATCATCCTTGAGATGTTTCTACAACTTTATTGGAGTCCACCTGTGTAAATTAAATTAATTGGATTGCCTTTGGAAAGGCACACACGTGTCTATATAAGGTCCCACAGTTGACAGTGCATGTCAGAGCAAAAACCAAGCCGTGAGATTGAAGAAATTGTCCGTAGAGCTCCGAGATAGGATTGTGTCATGGCACAGATCTGGAGAAGGGTAACAAAAAAATGTCTGCAGCATTGAAGGTCCCCAAGACACCCTGGGCTTCCTAGAGATGGCCACCGGGCCAAACTGAGCAGTCGGGTGAGAAGGGCCTAGGTCAAAGAGGTGACCAAGAACCTGATGGTTACTCTGACAGAGCTCTAGATTTCCTCTGTGAAGCTGGGAGAACCTTCCAGAAGGACGACCATCTCTGCAGCACTCCACCAATCAGGCTTATATGGTAGAGTGGCCAGACAGAAGCCACTCCTCAGTAAAAGGCACATGACAGCCCGTTTGGAGTTTTCCAAAAGGCACCTAAAGGACTCTCAGACCATGAAAAACAAGATTCTCTGGTCTGATGAAACCAAGATTGAACTATTTGGCCTGAAAGCCAAGCTTCACGTCTGGAGGAAACCTGGCACCATCCCTACAGTGAAGCATGGTGGTGGCATCATGCTGTGGGGATGTTTTTCAGCGGCAGGGACTGGGAGACTAGTCAGGATCGAGGCAAAGATGAACTGAGCAAAGTACAGAGAGATCCTTGATAAAAATCTGCTCCAGACCGCTGAAGACCTCAGACTGGGGCGAAGGGTCACCTTCCTACAGGACAATGACCCTAAGCACATAAGGCTGTAACGTAATAAAATGTGGAAAACATCCAAGGGACCTGAATACTTTCCCGAAGGCACTGTATGCACTTATTGATGAAGGCCGTGACTGTTGTGGAAAACTCCTCAATGTAAGTAATACAGCTATTATGTTTTGTGATTGTTTTCAAGATTCACCTGAAGTAATTGGTAACACAAGTAGAGTGAACTGTGAAAGAGCTCACGCAGATGTCTATGTGCACCACTGCATTATTTACACCAGGTCCTGGGGTTTACTCACTGATCCTGCAGGGGATTGGTCTGCACATGGAAATACACGGTAATACTCTTGACTGTTCATTACTCAACCATCTGACTCCCTGCAATAGAACTCATTGGACTGGGGCCTGACTGTCCACGAGCATTTGTACTGTAGAACAAATCTATCAATTAACACTCTTTAGAAACAACAAATTAAAAGGGATTTGTACACAAAACAATCCAGTCAAATTGTGAATCCTAAGTAGGAAACATATTGCTCAACAGAATACAATGTAATCTGTTATTTAAATGCCTTATTTTGGACATTTATACAGAGTTTAACCTGTAGCTACATAAAAACATGCATTAATGTTTTGTCAAAGTGGAATTTCTTCGAATCGGTTGCCAGATTGGTTACCTAACCCCTTTTGCAGGAGTGTCAAGAGTAGAGTATGCATACATACCCACATCTTCTCAATCTGAAACAAACAAGGCAACCTGTTTCCCTGCATTCATTTTCAAATTGCAACATGGGAAGTCTTGACCGACACATTTCAGACTAAGGTATATGATGTCAAAGACACCAGCTGGGAAACATGTGATATCAGCGTTTACCGAGTGAAAGGTCATGCCCTCTCGCATCACAATGCGCCAGTTGTCAACAATAGCAGACTGGAACATCTACATTGCACATATGCTGCGGAGTGAAAGCATGATTGTGCAGGAAACGTTCTCTTTCTCAGCATTTACTCTCAGAACAATGGCAATCGGTTCATCGTCACAGAATGTCGCAGTTGCAGTATGAATTCCTAAAACGGGAACACTTAGAACTGGGACAGAACGACCAGAGCAGGCAAATAAAAATGTCAAAATCCTCAAATACAGAACTTGACATATCTGTGCTCTGCTCTGCCAGGCTACAAAATGACAAACCAAACACTATGTTGTATGCCGGGTCTCTTTGTCAAACATTAGGAGGCATGTTCAGTTGACTGTGGAAAAAATATATCAAGCTATTCCAGTTTTGAGAACTATTAAATAACTGAGAGAGAGTCCAGTAAAATCTCTTCAACATTATAGTATCCCTCAGTTTACATATTTTATGGAGTCTACAACAGTATTGAGGCAGCTAGAGAAACAGGAGAACAAGTAAGAGAGTGAATGAATGCACAAAGGTCCACCAACTCACAAAAGAGGAAGAGAGAAGCAGAAAGTTTCAGAGCTAAGCAGCACCTGAACAAGGAACACACCAATCACCTACGTGGAGTGTTATTCCATCAATTATAAGCACTTGATTGATATTTAATTCAAAGCTGGAGTTTAATTGCTAATATCAGAGCATAATTAAGCTGATAAATCATGGCTGATTTTAGTGAATTATGGATTAAAATAGCAGAAAACCTGCAAATTGTGTATGTCAGCTAAAGCCGTATCTGTAATTGGTCTACAAGTCTGCTTTCAGATGGAAGGGACTGTTACATTTGTTCAAATCTCCAAATAGGGTCTCAATGAATGATATGTATGAGATGTGAGGGACGTTTTAACCCTCTGTATGAAATGAGAACTGATGTGGAAAGTCATAGCTATACAGTGTGAGAAGTCTACTTTGTGGCATCATGTGCGTAGTAAGAGAGAGGAGAGAGACAGGGTCTGAAGAGAAACAAGTAGAAGGAGAGAGTGAGAGAGAGAGAGAGAGAGAGAGAGAGAGAGAGAGAGAGAGAGAGAGAGGGAGAGAGAGAGAGAGAGAGAAAAATAGAAAGCGGGAGTACACAAGCACTCGAATAGGTCCTAATGTCTCCCCATGCAATTCCCCTCTCTCTCTCTCTCTCTCTCTCTCTCTCACACACACACACACACACACACACACACACACACACACACACACACACACACACACACACACACACACACACACACTGCATCTGCCGGAGCTAGTGGCTGTAGTTAAATTGAAATATTTCCCGGCGTGTGTCAGAAGCATGCAGAATGGTAATTATGACAGATCTGATTAGGCGGGCCGAGTCGGGCGGCTCCGGGCTGCAGGTGCGACCTTGTGCATTCCTGCGTGTGTAAATAAAATTAATTACAAGCGTGGGGGCGCGCGGCGCGTGACATCGGTGTGCACGGGGGGGACTCCCACAGGGGGCACCCTAATGGAATATTTTCCCCGAGTCTAATAATACAGTTGGTATTGACTTGAGGTAATTAGGGGGATCATTAAAGCGCTTTTCCCGGCGTATTTGCCTGCCTGATCAGATTAGCCAGAATGGGCCTCAGAACAAGCCCTGTGTGGTCTGTCAGATGAGATAGAGGGAAAGGGCTGGAGCTGGAGCGAGGCTCTCCCCACACTGTTAGCCCGGCCTGGGAAGGAGAAGCAACGGGGCGTGGAGGGTGAGAGCTACCTCAGACTTGGGACAGCAGGGGGCAAATGTTGGGGAGTGGAATGTGGGGATAGAGGTAGGTACAGTAGGTGTGATGGAGTTGGGCAAAAGGGCAGAGAGGAGGAGAGAGAGAGAGAGATGGTGTGTGAATGAGAGAGAGAGAGAGAGAGAGAGAGAGAGAGAGAGAGAGAAAGCGAGAGAGAGGGTGTGTGAATGAGAGAGAGAGAGAGAGAGAGAGAGAGAGAGAGAGAGAGAGAGAGTGAGAGAGAGAGAGAGAACCAGACAGTTGAGTAGTACAGTAGAGAGGTATGTGCATGCTCAGTGGGGGGGGGGGTTAGAGGTGGTTGATGAAATGAGAGGGAGTGGGTTAGATGCTGGTGGGGATTCCTCTGTCCATTAAACAATTACAAAAATGCTCATTTCAGAGGGAAGAGGAGGAACTGCCTTTTGCAACATAATTCATACACTAAATTAATTATTCAGACATCTGGGTCTCCGGTTCAAGAAATTGTCTCTTTAATAATATAGAGGATCTGCCACCGTTTCCCTGGCAACCTAATAACCAAGCAACCGGATAAATAAATAAATCAATTAATAAACAGTCATGGCCTTTATTTCCCTTTTGGTGATGCTCTCTCATTTCTAATCTGCCTCAGCTTCGCAGGGAGACAATCCGGAGTCTGTAAACAAACAATGGAGATATTCTGTTGGCCGTTACACCACAGAAACAGAAGTGAAACTTTGGGAGGTGATTTATAACTTCACTCTGGATCAGCCCTATAACAGCACCACAGTCATATTATCCATGAAGGAAAAAGACTCAAGTTATAAACCCCTCACATTTTTTATCTTTAGGTTCATGACTCATGGTGTAGGTGGTCAAGCCCAGTTTCTCCCTAGGTGCTTCCTGCTTCAGAAGATCAGATATTATTCAATTCTGTCAAAGCAGTGAGTCTACGTTCCAAATATCATCTCCCGTAACATCTGCCCTTTAGACTCAGCAGAGAGAGGAACCCAACATTCCTGGTGAGAATTGATTGACAGGTTTGGTAGGATGAAGGGGTCCATGCATGAGTATTAAGGAGGTGGTTGGGCCATATGAGTGGGATAGATGTACAGTGTTCAAGCTGTCCCAGTCAAAAACAACAACACAGATTCCACTAACCCAGGATATGAATCATTTCAGAAATTATAGGCAGGGGGGGCATGTCCAGTAATTCCACCACCCTCCTCCTCCCCTCGCTCTCTCTCTCTCCCACTCTCCACCTTTCCAATCCAGACCAGCTAGACAGTCAGTGCCCCCCCCCCCTCCCCCCCGGAGAGCTCCGTGCCAGGCGGGCGCAGGGTGACAGATGGCACACACCAGCCCCCTGCACCAACCCCCCGGTGGCGCAGCGGCGGACCAGATCAGTGCCATTCTGTCTCATTAGAGCCTGGCTAATTAGCGTAGCCTCTTCCAGGGAAGAGAGAGAGAACGAGTGACAGAGAGATAGGCACTTGGTGGTGGCGTTTCTTTTTGTATTCCACTGGTCACTCTGTGTGTGTGTGTGTTGGGGGGTATGAGAGCTAGCCCTGTGGCGCAGGAGCTCCCGGATCGCTTGTTGTGTGACAGCAGGGACTCTGATACAGACAATCACAGCTCCCTCTCAGGATGTGTGTCAGGCAGTTTAGACACCAAAGCCATGTCAGTGGCTCCCCACGGCTAGCCTCCCGCCGCTAGCCACCCATCGCTAGCTTCCGCTCCTTTAGCAGCCAACAACATACAGCTAGCTAAACACCCTCTCTGTTAGCCTAGCCAATACGGATAGCCTCCATTTCACTAGCTAAAACAGATAGCTACCTAGCCACCACCTCTACCGGTGCAGCTTTGTTAGCAGTGACAAGGGCTCTCATCAAAATCTAGCATCCATCTCTCCGAACGCTATAACTAAAGGGGCGTCTCCTAATGCTAGCTGAGGATTCTGGCGGCATTGTCTCCTGTGGCTGGCTTCAAACCAATAGGCTACATCATCAACAAAGGCTACCTCAATACAATAGTTACCCTCTAACAACCTGCTCAAACTAGTATACAGCACATCTCCCACAGCTGAATGTTGGCTCTACTTTGAATTTGATAAGAATGAAATTTGATACAAATAAATATGAAGGGTTACTGGATTCTATCTTAATGTAATGTATAGCTGTACAAATGAATCAAAATAGGCTGCAGTCTTAAGATATCCTGTAGGCTGCATGACTGAACTTGATGCCAACCAGAAGCGGAATGGAGATTTTCAAAATGTACTTACTCACTGCACCCAAAATGTTGAGGTTAAAAAGGTAATTGAAATGCTACTGTGAATATGAGAGAGAGACCTACCAGTTAAAGACTGGCAGAAAGAGAGGTCTGCTGTGGTTACGAGCCCTGAGAGGGGACGGGATGGCTGTGTTCCAAACCCCATCCCCCACACAACACACCCATGCACACACCACACACACACACACACACACACACACACACACACACACACACACACACACACACACACACACACAGTGTAAGCCAATCTCACACACTGGAGTGTAAGCCAATCTCTAAACTCCTGCTTAGACCTCTCCCACTCAGGGGACAACCACTGCTCCCACCCTCTCCCATTCCACAGCCCCCTGCTCCCCTTCTCAGATCTCCTCCCCTCTTCTCCCCGCTCCTCCTTTCCCCTCCTCTCCTCATTCTATCTATCTTTCACAGTGGCAGGGCTAGACGAGGCAAACGCACACACAGACACACACAATAGCTGCCTGAGCCAAGCTCTCCTGTCCTCCAACCTCCCAACATTCGCCAGCTCTTTCAGGGTGATGGGCTGCATACATGCAAGCGTGCGACCACCGAGAATTCCTGCACTGTGCCGGGGTGGCAGTGGGAAGAGGAGGCATGGCACACCAATCAGACACGCATGTGCCAGCCTCCGTATCGAGACTGAGCCTCCCCCGCCCCCAAACCCCCGTTTCTCCTGCCAGTCTGTACCCCAATGGATGGACCCTTCCTTCACCACTATCCACCACCACCAGCTCCTCACTCCCTCGCCCTCCAACCCCAGCACCAGCAACCCCCACTGGGCTAAAGTGCAGAGCCTGGGCCTGGGTCTCTGGTTCTGAGTCTGGGCCTGGTGCGGAGTGGAGCCACCACTGCCCCCGGTGGTGGTGTGGGCCTGGGCCGGGAGGGGCACCAGCTGCCCGGGGAGCGCCCATTACGAGATGGAGCCAGAGATAAGTGCTCTCCCAGGCCCCCTTTCACAGGCATAATTAGCACACTTCTTATCTGCTGCTCAATTCACATTCACACCCTCCGCCTCCATCGCCATGAATGGTGAAGCAGGGAGACGAGAGAGAAACTTAGGAGAGGAGAGAGAGAGAGAGAGAGAGAGAGAGAGAGAGAGAGAGAGAGAGAGAGAGAGAGAGAGAGGAGAGGGGAAAGACAGTGGAAACCTGTTCACTCACAAATGATAATCTGAGAAAAGATTTTTTTTTCACCCCCTCTTCTCTCCTCTCCTCTCTTCCAAAAAGTCTTTGAACTCCTGAACAAAAACAATGGTTTGTGCATCAAACTGCAATTTGCTAAAACAAAGGTATCTGGCCCTATAATCATCGCAATCAGCGGGAAAAAAACAACCTCCACAGATATTTCCAGATAATTTGGCCCCTGTTTAATCTATTTTCTTTTTCTTCATCAAGTAACAATTGTGGAAACATTTTCAACTCCACCGATATATGAAACCTTTAATAATAACGGCTTGCTCCGCATTTCTTTAATTAGTTTTAATAAGAGTTAAACTGATGGTAATTTTGCTCACACAAGCCGGTATTCAACGAGTGGGTTGTTCCCTGGGCGAGATAACAGGCTCCGCTTTAGCTGAGAGTCATTCAGAACACAGCTAATATAAACAGGTTTGTTTTGTGTTGAAACACTGTCTGCTGTTCGCTAAACCCACAATAAAGGAGACATATGTCATTATGGCGATAAATCACCAGTCGGAGAAGAGAGGAGAGTTGCACAATGTGGCGCTTCAGTTTTTGAACCCCTTAACTGGTGAATGTCTCCAGATCTGGTTTTATATCGTGTTTTATTCTTTTGTTTTCTAATGTTTCATCAACCACACTGGGAAGGAGACAAAATGTCTCCACGACAAGTCCAGGCATGAAATGAAAATATTAGCTCTGTAAATATTGATGTGTGCATTATATTTGAAGCTGGAACATCCACAGAACTGTAACTAATAGTTTAATAACATACGTTCTCAATAATATCGCCTGAGACATTCTTTTGTTCTATATTTTGTTTAAATGTTGAGTGCCAATTTCTCACAGAAATGATACCAGTTTCTCAGTTAAACCTCTTCTACTTCGTGGCACAGTGGAAAATAATATTTATTGTGTGTGGTGTTGTTCTGCAGGGCTGTGTGTCTGTACCAAAATAGTGCTCGTATTGGTCTCTGGCCTAGAATTGTATGTTATGTGTGCCAAAATGGCAACCAGAGTCATGGCCGTTACATGGTACCTGACTCTTGGAGGCGGCCACCTTGGCAAACAGAGCCTGGGAAACCTTGGCCCTCTTCATCTCCTGCTGGATCTCGTCATAGATGGAGGAGTTGATGTTGAGGATGCAGCTCTCCGTCTTGCCGTTCCACTCGCTGGGGAGCGGAGAGGCCTTCACCTGGGCAGGGTAAGGAGTGTCAGCAAAAGGGTTGGAAAACAAGGTGATGCTGCCGGGTTTTCTGGATTCGGGGATCTGTCCAGGTAGATAAAGGAGGGAAAGTGAACTATGTTTAAAACATGGGAGACCATTTCACATTCAATTATTTCATCATTTCTCTAATTAACTTCACTTAACATATATAAGAATATATAAGAAAACATATTGGTAACACTTTATAATAATGTTTATGAACAAACATTAATAAACAATTGATGAACTAGTAATAAATATGTTTTTATTCATTGAATTACTTATTAATAAGCTATTACATTTATAACTAAATACTTAATAGTAAAATTCTAATTTCTAAAAGTGATACGAACAAATCATGCTACTATTTACATAAAATGCCACAACATACATTATTACGATAACCATGAATAACAATGTTATTGATACAGTACAGGAAGGGTGAAAGTGTCACAAAGAGATGGTTCATTGTTGTGTTTGCTTACAGGAGAGATGCCCACAGGGATTCTGGGGTTCCAGTCCTCAGGTCTGATGTTGTTACAGTCTTCTCTCCTGGGCTGCTGGGGCAACAGAGACATGTTTGTTTAGTTCCACCCTCAGAAAAGGGATTTAACCACACACACACGCACGCACGCACACACACACACAAACACACACACACAACAACAAATTGTTAGGCTGTATCAACACAAAGGTAGTATATTACATGTGCAATGACAACGTTAGTACACTGCAGTCTCATTGATGAAGCTAAACTGATCAGAAATCAGATTGCGGAGAGACACATGGAATTGAATCAACATCATTCCGTGGCTTGTTGTCATTCATATGCAAAGTCAAGAGGAAATCCTTTTAAATCTTGTGTGAATACTGTATTTTTAAAAATATTTTTGTTACGTGTAGGCAATAATTTCATTACTCAGTATTAATCTTATCAGTTTACAAACTTGCCCAAAACAATCAGTAAAAATCTAAAATAAATGTTTAACGCATATGTCTAGACATTTAACAGCCATTTTGGTGGTTATGAAAAGATAATGGACCCAAAATTTGTGGTAAACTGGAATGTCTTAAGATTCCTGGGCATATTTTTGAACCATTTATGACTCAGTAGGCGAGGGGTGTCAGTGTGTGTACTGACTACCAACATTTTCCTTAGTAGCTCTAATTGCTAAGCCTTGGACATGCAGAGACTGGTGAGGGCATTGGAGCCACCCATGGGCACACATGAGAAACATACCGCCGCATCATTTTTTTAGGAGGCCTATAAAAGCCTCCCTGTCTCAGCTCAATTGCCACCCTGACTGATTTATGTGGCTAAATCTCCCAACGCATTACTTAATACTCTCTAGGAGCTGTCAGTGGGAGTCTGGCATATGTCCAGGCCAGGGCTAGTCCTACCATGATAGGACTCAGTCATATGTGAAGGGAAGAATAGAAAAACGCATATTAGGGCTGATGATCATATAATACAGTGATGTTTCATGTTCAGCAAGAAGTAAAAAACGGTATAGTAAATGGTGGAAGTCTAGATGTGACCTTTCTAGAATCAACCCGTTATAACAAAACTACAAGGTCTGTGTGTCCTGTACTGCCCCATAAAATGATGCCTTTAGAATACAAACTGAAATCCCTGGAATTTGACTAACACAATTATTCAATCCAGAAAGGTGTGTGCACCTCCTGATCCACATGTTTGAAATGGACGACACTGAAATAAACAGAATTAGGGCCTGAACAGAGGTATGTCTGACAGCAGAAACATGGTCGAGTCTGGTCAATGTGTCGTTGTACGAGGGACATCTCTCTCTCGCTTTCTCTCTCACTCTGTCTCCCTCTCTGTGTCTGTCTCTCTCCCTCTATCGGCTCTCTGTCTCTCTCACTCTGTCTCCCTCTCTGTGTATGTCTCTCTCCCTCTATCGGCTCTCTCTCTCTCTCCCTCTATTGGCTCTCTGTCTCCCTCTCTGTGTCTGTCTCTCTCCCTCTATCGGCTCTCTGTCTCCCTCCCTCTATTGGCTCTCTGTCTCCCTCTCTGTGTCTGTCTCTCTCCCTCTATCGGCTCTCTCTCCCTTTTTCCATGTCCAGCTTTCACAGCCAACTGACTGTTGAGGAAGACCTGTGAACTGCAAAGTGTCCTTTTCCAAGTTTAAAAGCACTGGTTCAGAGTGTGATTCTTCCCTTTCCTTCCAGTTTTGTAAGGACGGCCACTGCGATCTGGCCATGCAGTAAAAAGGGCCTCCCTGTTTGGCCAATGGGTGGCACAGGGACATTCTCACTCTCCCAAATAAAAGGCAGTCTTTAGTCTGAGGCTGAACAGAGGAGGTCTTTGTCTGGCTCTCTCCACCCCAGACACACTCGACCGCACTCAAAATGTGCTTAAGTGGAAAAGTTGCCACATACCTGTTCAATAAAGGACTTTGATTGTGGGAGAGACAGTGGAGAGCTGGTGGTCAGGCAGTTGAATGAGGAAGTGACTGACTGACAGACTGGGGGAGATTTACTAATCCACAGAACTTGTCGTCATTGAGTTGCTTCCTATTTTAAGAGTGGGGTGGGTAGTGGCACTTGCTGTACAACTTAAGGTCAAAATAAATGCGTTTGTTCGTGTGTTTGTGTCCACGCTGCTCTGTCTGTGTGCATGCTTGCCTGTTCGTTCCATACCTGCACTGGCCGGGTGGGCGGGGTGCTGATGAGTGGCGCAGGTCCCATGGCTGAGGCAGCCGTTAGGCTCCTTTCCCTCTCGTCCTGGTAAATACGGTCTCGCTCGGCCTCGGGCAGCTGCAGGAAGTTCTGCATGGCCCGCAGGTTGACCAGCAGAGACTGGCTGGCCGTCTTAGGATCCTCCTCTTTACGCAGGATCTCAGACAGCAGGCCCTGGGAGGAAGAGTGGGAGAGTGAGGGGGAGAGAGAGAGAGAGAGAGAGAGAGAGAGAGAGAGAGAGAGAGAGGGAGAGGGAGAGAGAGAGGGCCAGAGAGAGAGGGCCAGAGAGAGAGGGAGAAAAAGAGAGAGAGAGCGAGAGAGAGAGAGAGAGAGAGAGGGCCAGAGGGAGAGAGAGAGAGAGGGAGAGAGAGAGAGAGAGAGAGAGAGAGAGGGAGAGAGAGGGCCAGAGAGAGATGGAGAGAGAGGGGGAGAGAGAGAGAGAGAGGGCCAGAGGGGAGAGAGAGAGAGAGAGAGAGAGAGAGAGAGAGAGAGAGAGAGAGAGGGAGAGAGAGGGCCAGAGAGAGATGGAGAGAGAGGGAGAGAGAGGGCCAGAGAGAGAGGGAGAGAGAGGGCCAGAGAGAGAGGGAGAGAAAGAGAGAGAGAGCGAGAGAGAGAGAGAGAGAGAGAGAGAGAGAGAGAGAGAGAGGGCCAGAGAGAGAGAGAGAGAGAGGGAGAGAGAGAGAGAGAGAGAGAGAGAGAGAGGGAGAGAGAGGGCCAGAGAGAGATGGAGAGAGGGAGAGAGAGGGCCAGAGAGAGAGGGAGAGAGAGGGCCAGAGAGAGAGGGAGAGAAAGAAGAGAGAGAGAGAGAGAGAGAGAGAGAGAGAGAGAGAGAGAGAGAGAGGGAGAGAGAGGGAAAGAGAGATGCCCTATTTGTAAGCCCTGAGAAGACTCATACATTGACATCACGACAGGAACTTCATGTCCGTTGTGAACATTCTATTTCTACTAGTAAACTCTCCCAGACCCAGAGGATAATGTAACTATTACAGCACATCGACTCAGTGAGCATCAGTGTAGCAATCAGTGTATCCGCTGTTCCTTTTCAATAGCTATGAATCCTGTCATTACGGGAATCACTGTATTATCAGGACTGTTTAACTGAGGCTTGTCATCCGCCGTTGCACACACACTGAGTGATCCATTTTCAGCTTCTCTTCTTCAATAGGTGTGTGATTTGGAAATAAACAAAATGATTTTGTAATAAACAACTTGACGTCAGTTCTGTTGATAATTACACCAACTACCGGAGCTAGAACTAGTGGCTCCGCTGTTTAACTAATGGTATGGTAGTTTAAGAAAAACACATTGTGCTTGTGACTTAGTGAAACACTACAGAACAATGGAATAAATTAGCTTTATGACGGAGCCAAGTATGTATAACTAGATAGAGGTATCAACTCTGAATGGGGAGACAAGCTTTCATACTGACATTGAGTGGTGTCACAGGTATTCTGAAGATTGTGCGAGAATATGTGTGTGTGTGTGTGTGCGCATGTGTGTGCAATTGTGTATGTGCAGGCTTGTATGTTTATTGCGCCCGGCCATCAACCCTTTCCATTAATCTCCCCAGTCAATCGGCCGTTTCTACAAAAAAGGACCGGCGAGCTCCCGTGTGTCCACCCCGCTCTGTGTGGACACCATCACACACGTTATTAACACGAACGGCAGAAACAGGAAGAGAAAAAAAATAACGCACAATAAGTAATACAAGAGGAGGCTCTCAAAAGGCACATTACTAACTCTTCATACCGGAGAGATAAGGCTGAAAGGAGAGGCTTGCCAATTTGCACAAAAACACCACTGTCTGCTTGCTATCCACTTAACTGTTTTTGTAGAGAGAGCGTCGGTATGCACTGATTCTAATAGATTCTTATCAAGAGGTTTCGCACACAACTTCAAAGTGGCGGAGGAGTAATGAGGTTTGCTGCCACCTCCCCCAAAATATGCAGAACATCTTAAGACATTATCTCTGTCAGGGCCCTGCTGCGCTGCCTGCCTGTGAAGTGAAATCACATGTCTTAGCGGAGGGAGAGCAAGCCGTGACCGCGCCTGATGCTCTGACGTTGCGGCTTGCCAGGTGTACGGTAGCTTTTAAATTGTTGTTGTTGTGGTGCTAGATTGTTGTAAGTGGTTATAAGATGAACTGTTTTGATGATGGCCTTCGACAAGAATGCCGAGTTTGACTTTGAGGCACTACAACTCAAAAGAATTCTGTCCTTGTGACAGATGTGTCAGAGCTCTTTGGGGAAAAACAAGTATTTTTTAATTTTCAGTCCTGGTAGTACATAATACTATCCTGAGATGTTGCAATCTTTCCCTAAATCTCCTATTGGCATCAATGTGTGATTTATGCCAGAGTCAGTGTTAAATTCTGCCCCTCCTCACCTGGGTCCTGTTGAAAGCCACGCGGGCGAACACGGCTTGGGAGATGCCGGCCCTCTTCAGCTCATCCCTCACCCACTGGTATATCTCCATGGACACCTCAGTGTTGCTGGCTACCTGGGGCTCCAGGGGCTTGGTCAGGGCATTTCGGTTGACCGGCGGGTGGTTGAGATACTGCTGCGACAGCGACTGCTGTGCCAGGAGCCGGTTGACGGCATACTGCTGGTTGAGAATCTGGGCCATGACCAGCTGCTGGTTCACCAGCTGGGGGCTAATGGGGGTGGACACCAGGCCCGGGTGGTGCAGGCCGGGGGAGCTGAGCTGGGCGGCCGGGGTTCTGGCCCCCACCATGGGACGGAGGGGGCAGGGGTGGAACCGGGGAGGAGGGGGGCTGCTCGGCCGTGTTGCCCGGGATGGGCTGTTGGGAGAAGGTCAGATGGTTGTGGTTGTGGTTGAGGCCCGGAGGAGAGTGATCGGACAGGCCATCCATGTCTGCTGGAGGAGGGGAAAGAGAGGGGAGGCAGGGGGAGAGGAGAGAGAGGGTTCATTTAAACACTTTGAATACTGGCTGAAGAGTACAGCAGAAAATGTCCAGAAAGAATATACCAATGCACACTGTCCAACCCACTCAGATGAGTAAAACAGACTTTGAAATTGAAAACAGTGCATCAGGCTAAATCTCTAAGCAACAAAACTCTACAGCCTCTGACCAAACCTGTGTCCCTGTGATAAGACATAGCTGTTCAGACACATGCCTGTCTAAAAATCCCCAGCCTAGATTCAGGCCCCAGATAAAGGGCCTCAGTGTGCGACCTGCAGGCATCCCCCAGAGCCTTGGCAGCTCCCGAAATTAGTTTAGAACGTCCATGGCCCAATCATGTGAGCAATAAAAACAAGTGTGTGTGTGTGTGTGTGTGTACGTATGTTCGTGTGTGTGTGTGTATGTCTGCACATACTGGGAGACAGATAATCCCTGAATCGCTCTTTATGTCCCTAATTATAAAACAAGGTACGGAAGCTAGCCAATATGACATTTTTTGGGACGGCCTAAATATAACCCTAGGGAGAGGAGGGGAGAGATGAGAGAGCGAGAGCGAGAGAGAGAGAGAGAGAGAGAAAGAGAAAGAGAAAGAGAAAGAGAAAGAGAAAGAGAGAGAGAGGAGCTCTACAGTATAAGGAGCATCCTAGACATGACCTCTTCCATATGGCAGCCTGTTCAGGCCTAAGGAAAAATGAATGTACTATTTATGGTGTCTCTCTCATTTTGGGAATATTTAAGTCCATAATGGCAGCTTGTGAGTATTTTGAGCTCTGTCTAAATTACAAGTCTGTGGATGAAAATAATAATTTTAAAAAATCTAAGGGGATATCAAAGTGACTATGAGTGAATGTGAGGTTTCGTCAAACTGGATCTGCTAGAATCTGCTGAGGTTTTCTATCTAAAGAATTCATACAGATTTAATCATTTACATTCACTGAACTTAAAATAGTATCTCTTAAATAATCCATATAGTACCATTTACACCTGGATGTGTGCAAATATGGGACCCTAAAATCATATTGAATCAAAGAAATCATATTTCTGAGAGGCACCAATTGGTGTTAGGAGGCGAACATTTTCCACAAACTCAATATTTCAGCGGTATATAAAAGATTTGAGTGCCTGGAAGAGCTCCAAAAATCCACATAATAATCACAAATATAGCAGCATATTTTCTTAACTGTCAGGAAACACAAAAACTGTCCAAGACTGTTCTTTTCAGTGTTTGTCGAAACAAATTATTAAGAAGGGAAAAAAACGTGGTAATAATTACATCTCTCCCATAATCCTCGGCATTCCCTGGCTGTGATGATTCGCTCTTGTCTCTCTACTCTGTGCTCACACACATTGCTGGGGGGCATGCTCACAAATACACACACACACATACTGAACGCACACAAACACAACATTTCCATGAAAAAAAAAGAAGAAAAAAAAAGGGTGTCAGAAAAGCACGGCCGGCCCTGGAGAAAAGGCCTTGTGTGGAATCCTGCTACAAAACAGCCCCAGATTAAACACACAATGGGAATGGGATGTGGGTTGAGAGAGGGAGGGAGGGGGAGAGAGAGAGAAAGAGAGCGAGAGAGGGAGAGAGAGATGGAGAATAGAGAGAGAGAGATGAGGGAGCAGGGGGGGAGAGAGAGAGAGCGAGAGGGTGGGGGGGTGTCCAAAACCCCATGGAACTCTTGTCTCCCGCTGGATAGGGGGACTGCTCTCACACTTCAACAGAGTAGAGACCACTTTGCTGGGTCCCATAGAAGCAGACTCTGACAGCAGAGACTGTCGATCAGGGCCCTTCAATGTGTTTAACCAGACGCATTTTCAATTACAGACAGTGTCTCGATGTAAGGCAATATAACTACACTGCCCATGGTGGTAGACTAAGTGTATGTTTATGAAACTACAGTGGCACTGATGCACAAAGGAGAGACTAACACACTCCCTTTTAACAGTGCCCTCTATGCCATCGCTGCCACTCAACGGGCACGCATAGTAGGCATCCTTTCATGAATATTAAGGTTGAGAGTGTTGCTGTGGGCGACAAACAGTCACCTGTGGGGTGCCAGCTTTTGCAGGGACTGGGTAGGGACACAGTGCAGTGTGTGTGCCCACAGACGGTATGTGTTTAGCCTCGTGACGTACCTAGTGTGTTGGCACGCGGGCTGTCGTGGAGGACACACGTCCCCAGGTAGCCCTCCAGCTGCGAGGGTTGGCGCATGCCTGCACAGATGTGTGGGCAAGATGGGCAAACACACACACACACACACACACACACACACACACACACACACACACACACACACACACACACACACACACACACACAGAGGACAAGACACACAGTGCACAGGTGAAGAGAGAGAAAGAGAGGGTTAACACCCCATACCATCTACATGATACATGACCAGGGGAAGAAAGGGTTCATATGGACATAAGGGATGCCACAGAGTTGATACCCACTATGCTTCACCTCATATCCCATGTACACATAAATATCACATTCTAAATACACACAGGACTGCTACTTGAGATCCTACATTCTTTATGTAATCTTCCATAAACTACGTAAAATGTGTGTATGTACACAAGAGGATGGGTAGGGGGCCAGTGGTGTTACGTGTCCATGATCAGAACAGTGTCCACAGGCAAAACCATGAAAACATTCTGGTCTTATTTCTTGACCAGCGGCGATTCCTCAGAGGAGGAAGGGGAGGATCACCCTACTCAGTGAATTTCATAAACATTAAAATAGTGAAACATTTAAAAAGTTCTCCTTTTTAGATAAAACTATACTTAATATATTCACATCACCAAATACCTAATTAAAATACACTGTTTTGTAATGAAGGCCTACAGTAGCCTCAACAGCACTCTGTAGGGTAGCACCATGGTGTAGCTGGAGGACAGCAAGCTTCCACCCTCCTCTGGGTACATTGACTTAAATACGAAACTTAGGAGGCTCATGGTTCTCACCCCCTTCCAAAGACTTACACAGTAATTATGACGACTTCCAGAGGATGTACCTATCAGAGCTCTTGCAGCATTAACTGACATGTTGTCCACCCAATCATAGGATCAGAAATCAAAGGATCTAGTACTGAAAGCATAAGCTACAGCTAGCTAGCACTGCAGTGCATAAAATGTGGTGAGTAGTTGACTCAAAGCAAGAGAAAGACAACAGTTTAACAAATTTGAACAAATTAATTTCTAAAAAATGTAAGAGAAGCAGCAGAGAGAGATAGCTAGCTATATTTTGTTGTATTTTTTCACTTTCACTTTAACTTACTTAGCTAGCTAATGCAGTTAGCTAATTTAGCCTACTCAAACACCTGGCTCAAACAGAGAGGTCAGCCAGTGTAACTGCTAAACTGCTTGCTGTACACTGTACTGCGTGATTGTAGCAGGTTTACTAATGTGTTAATTCTAGTAGCTATGTTGACTATGACGTTAGCTAATATGGTGACAACAATGTAGGCTGTGTGTAGCAGTTAACGGTTCTGGTATGAAGGTTTGTCTTGGAAAGGTTTTTTTCGCCTGGTCACAGACAGCTGATGTGTTGTGCACTGAAGTCCACAAGCGAATGGAAAAGGTGAGAGGAGGGGAGTGCGTATATTCGAGAAGGAATTATACAACAAGCAAAGTGATGATGCTGTTTGTATGTGGCTGCTATGAAAGTGAACTATGTGTGCGGATAATCAGGGGTATATTCACTCCGCCGATTCTGTTGAAAAAAAACGTTTCTTAAACGGAAGCAAATGGAACAAAACGGCGACAAATCTACCTGAATTTGTCCAATAGAAACTCTCGTTTGGAACTGTTTGGACTAATGATAACACCCTAGATCAGCTAGATGCAAGCAAGAGTGTGCAAGAAGGTATTGAATGTGTCACTGTCTTTCATCTTGATTACTAGTAGCCTAAACCTATCAATGTTACATTGAGCTGGGTGAATGGAATATGAATGACAGTCGTCTACTATGCAGTAATAGAAATAAGGCCATGCTCATAAAAAATAAATAGTCCTCCTTAATCTTAAACAGCACCGACCACCACTGATCTTGAATGTAATCAACATGAGCACTAGCTTGTATAGGAAGGTGGATTTCTACACAGTAGGTTGAAACCAATACTCTAAATGACTGTATATTAAACTCTATTAATATGACTGGTATAGTATTTCATGTCCAAAACACATCAAATAGACACTATCTGAATTATGTGACCTAATTTCCAAACAGGGACAAGGAGGACTAACCGAGTTATCTAAAATACAAAGCCAGCCTTGTTCTACTTTGACAAGGAAAAACAGATAGACTTCAAACCAGATGATGGCCAGGAAAATCATCCCTATGTCATTTGTAGGTAACTGAAACAGTATTCATAAACAAAGGTCGCGGACCTCAATTTAGTCTGTGATTTGACAGCCATTACTGAATACTAAACTACATCTGATAAGCAATAATAGATTACTCTGAATGGATTCAGGAAAAACGGTGAAAACCTTGTGCACCTGAGCAGTGTACAGGGAAATATCTGAGAAGAGCCATCATTAGATGATGTGATTAAAATGTGTTTAATGTACCGGGAAGAGGGGGGGGGGGACATGGGGCAGACGTATTGGAATGGTGATTGGGGGGTCTGATAAGACAGTGTTAGTGTAACATTTTGCTTACCCATCATATCTTTTGTCTTCTTGAAATGTTTATACCAGCGCCCAAATTCCTGACACTTCGCCGCCGACACATTTGCATAGTAAGTGCTGTTCACAATGGAGGAGATCATACTCTGAAAGAGAGAGATTGGTAAAGAGAGAGAAAACCTTCAGGATCTGCAATGTGCACCATGAGGGCATTTATTAACGCTGGTGTGACGTGCACTAATACTGTGTTTTCTTGTCAAAATGAACAAAACATTTCGGTGCACAAACAACAATAATCTAGAAAAGACCATTTTTTATCAGTCATGCACAAATCTTGGTCTTGTCTTTCCAAATGTAAAACAAATCAAAATGAAATATAAGAGGTGTGTCCCTTTATAGCAAATGCCACAGAGTTTGAGAGAACCTTTCTGGGATGGCTTCACTGAATTAGTAGCCTTGTTGATATCAGGGTGCAGTACTACGGTAAAGAGTAGTTTGCTTTCAAAAAGTAAAATAACAAACAGACTATTAAAAGTTAGCATCTGGAATTCAGGCAATGTAAACAGATGACTCTTTTCTTTTTTTCTCTGGCTCTCCACAATATGTTAAAAAACATCTTCAAGAGATATAAAGCTTTTATATCTGTGCCCTCTCGCCTTCTCCACAATTGACTCTACTCTTCCTTATTTATTTCTCGAACGCATTCCTCGCAAACAAGGCACCGTTTTCTTTTCATTAAATGTTTTAACACCTTCCTGGCCTGCGGGTGAATAGCAGGAGAAATTGTTTTGATTGTTATAAATATTCAAAAGATGAAACCATCTGTTTTCAAATTACAGGTATGCCATCTTTATCATATCTTTAATATGAGCACTTGGGGACGGGAGGGAAACCTTCTGGCACAACAGCACTTCAGTGAACAACACACGGCGCTGGCAGCCGAGCCGCAACCACATCTCCCACTCCTCCTCACCGGAGATGGAAGACGAGGGAGGATTGAGTCTGCTGCTGTGGATCACTATGGACCTGATGCTGAACTCCTGACCTCAACATCACTACACAACCAGCATACATTACAAGCCCGGTGAATTGCGGAATGATCATTGAGGATGAGTTATTGAGGATCTGACAATTGTGGATTGGTATCTTCAATAGTGTTAACAGAAAATGGCACATACAGTACAATATATCAGCTGAACCCAGTCCATATGAAGGCACTATTTTGGTGAGTACAGTATAGTCCGTATTGTGGCATAATGGGAGCTATTCCGTGGGCGTAGCATGTTGCATTTACAGTATCTGGGTGAGGCAGAGCCAGCTATAGCAGGGCCCACCCAAGACACACTGCCTGTGTTCCTCCATCTTTGACACAGATGTTCTAATAAACGGTCCTCATTAATCAGGCATCTCCCTCCATACATCACGCTCTCTCACTGGGGCACACACACACACACAGACAGGTACACACACACGCAGGCACAGACACGGTACACACATTTGCCAAGTCGTGCAGATAACCACCGCCACCTCGCGCCCACGAAGCCTCTGCCAGCCAGCAGCCATCTACAGGTAGTGGTGGGTACTGTGTAGCACCAGGATGCTGCCGTCTGACTGCCCTGGGCCCTTTAAGTGATAGCCATCTACAGGTAGTGGTGGGTACTTTGTGGCACCAGGATGCTGCCGTCTGACTGCCCTGGGCCCTTTAAGTGATAGCCATCTACAGGTAGTGGTGGGTACTGTGTGGCACCAGGATGCTGCCGTCTAACTGCCCTGGGCCCTTTAAGTGATAGTCATCTACAGGTAGTGGTTGGTACTGTGTGGCACCAGGATGCTGCCGTCTGACTGCCCTGGGCCCTTTAAGTGATAGCCATCTACAGGTAGTGGTGGGTACTGTGTGGCACCAGGATGCTGCCGTCTGACTGCCCTGGGCCCTTTAAGTGATAGTCATCTACAGGTAGTGGTGGGTACTGTGTGGCACCAGGATGCTGCCGTCTGACTGCCCTGGGCCCTTTAAGTGATAGCCATCTACAGGTAGTGGTGGGTACTGTGTGGCACCAGGATGCTGCCGTCTGACTGCCCTGGGCCCTTTAAGTGATAGCCATCTACAGGTAGTGGTGGGTACTGTGTGGCACCAGGATGCTGCTGTCTGACTGCCCTGGGCCCTTTAAGTGATAGCCATCTACAGGTAGTGGTGGGTACTGTGTGGCACCAGGATGCTGCCGTCTGACTGCCCTGGGCCCTTTAAGTGATAGTCATCTACAGGTAGTGGTGGGTACTGTGTGGCACCAGGATGCTGCCGTCTGACTGCCCTGGGCCCTTTAAGTGATAGCCATCTACAGGTAGTGGTGGGTACTGTGTGGTACCAGGATGCTGCCGTCTGGCTGCCCTGGGCCCTTTAAGTGATAGCCATCTACAGGTAATGGTGGGTACTGTGTGGCACCAGGATGCTGCCGTCTGACTGCCCTGGGCCCTTTAAGTGATAGTCATCTACAGGTAATGGTGGGTACTGTGTGGCACCAGGATGCTGCCGTCTGACTGCCCTGGGCCCTTTAAGTGATAGCCATCTACAGGTAGTGGTGGGTACTGTGTGGTACCAGGATGCTGCCGTCTGACTGCCCTGGGCCCTTTAAGTGATAGCCATCTACAGGTAATGGTGGGTACTGTGTGGCACCAGGATGCTGCCGTCTGACTGCCCTGGGCCCTTTAAGTGATAGTCATCTACAGGTAGTGGTGGGTACTGTGTGGCACCAGGATGCTGCCGTCTGACTGCCCTGGGCCCTTTAAGTGATAGCCATCTACAGGTAGTGGTGGGTACTGTGTGGCACCAGGATGCTGCCGTCTGGCTGCCCTGGGCCCTTTAAGTGATAGCCATCTACAGGTAATGGTGGGTACTGTGTGGCACCAGGATGCTGCCGTCTGACTGCCCTGGGCCCTTTAAGTGATAGTCATCTACAGGTAATGGTGGGTACTGTGTGGCACCAGGATGCTGCTGTCTGACTGCCCTGGGCCCTTTAAGTGATAGCCATCTACAGGTAGTGGTGGGTACTGTGTGGCACCAGGATGCTGCCGTCTGACTGCCCTGGGCCCTTTAAGTGATAGCCATCTACAGGTAATGGTGGGTACTGTGTGGCACCAGGATGCTGCCGTCTGACTGCCCTGGGCCCTTTAAGTGATAGCCATCTACAGCACAGGAGCTTATCAGTGTCCCCCGGGAAGTCGCAGGGACGTTATCTGCCCCAACTATCTACTCCACTTTCTGTCATGGGAGAGAAACGCATGAAAAAGACACGTTGGTAAAACCCTGCCATGGCCTGCAAGCATATGCACACACATACACATAAACTAACTAAGACACTGTACACACACCCTTTTCTTGTTCCTTAGCTCTGATTGTGGCTAATATCTTGCCCCCCCCCAAACATCTAAAAACTAATTACAGTCAATTCCACACCAATTGGGTTAAGCGTCCCCACCCCTCCCCACACACACATGTACGCACGCCTGCGCACACACACGCACACGCACACGCACACATACACACCAATAGGCCCTACTGCTACCTCAACCACTAGCAGCCTTAGAGCAGAGCCCAGACTCACAAAGATGGCATTTGATGGCTTTTTGCTGCTATGCAACAGGACAGCTGCTCTGTCAGGGCCACCCAGTGGGCGAAGGAGGGGGGGCAGAGTGGCGAGGGGGGCCTCTTTTGTTGCCGTAGTTTCAGAGGAGCCTGGGGTGGACGGGAGTCAAACTTTTTAGTGAGACCTCATCTACTTTTCCTCTATTACATTGGAACTCCATCTGAGCGCAGTCAAATGATATTCCACTGGGAACAATAACAATGGCGACAGTGGTGAACACAGTCTCTTTTCTCTCAGCCCCCCCCCTCCCCTCTCTTGGAGTTGGAGTCTCTTCAGGGAATTTGTAGGCCAAACACACAAAGCATGACTCCCCGCCACAAAAGAATGAACTAAATGTTTGACAAGACACAGAACAAAGGCGCCGTTTTTTCAAGATGGCCCACCCTCTTTCTTTCTCTCTTTGAGCCCTGTTCTGAGGTAGGGTTCATTCTCTCCCCCAAATTCTCTGTTTGTTAACCTTTCTCTCCCCAGGATTACCCTCCTGAATATCAAGGAGACACTAATCCTATAAAAGCTGCCAATCTTCCCTGCCTCCGAATACACCCTTTCCTCTCCCCAGGCGCTGTTGGCTTCCCAGAAGCCTTAGGAGTTCTGCGGCCTCTGTGGCTTCTCACCTGCCGCCCATCACATCCCCCTCAGGCACTCTCATCAGAGACCCTGAGCCAGAGTTTAATACTGATAAGAAACAGCAGTAGCCACGCAGGTCTAATACTGGGCTCAATGGCCCAAATGAGTCTTATAGAGAGACCTATTAAAAGCAACAACACACCTCTCTGTGGGTATAGCAATGCAGAACCCACTGTGTAACAGATGTCAGATATTTTGAAGTCGGCCATCTGTGAACCCCTACAAGGCGAGTAAAGGGATCGCTGCTTATAGTATATCATATATGATATTTGGGATTGACAATGCACATCTCAACTACCATTTCATATTTCAGTTAGCCTGTAAAACAGACACTCTTACTTACTCAGAGCGTCTTACAATGAGTAAATAACAATGGCTGAACAACAGAGTAAAATCGAGCAGCGATGCTATCCTCTGAGCCTGCGCGGTTGGACCGCACCACAGAGAGTGGTTCACATATGGACCGTAAACAGGGTGATTACCGGGCTGAGGGAGAGAGGGAGGGAGCGGCGGCTCGGCTCAGCCTGAACACCGCCGGGGGACTCTTTACATCATCACCACGCTCTGCCCGGCTAAACACACACACCACGGGCCTCTAGGTGACCATACGGCAGCCTCGGTGAGGGGAGAGTCCACTGAATACCGCACTCCATAACACACACACTCCATACTGTAAGAGCTCACACACACACTCCATACCATAAGCGCTCCCACACACACACTCTATATCGTAAGCGCACAGACCCAGACGGCTCCTGTGATAAATATACGTCTGTTTCTTTCCTGCAGAACAGCTTCTGTTATGAGCTATGAAATATGACGAAAGCTGAAATTCTATAGAGTCAAGCTACTTGAATAGAGAGTGAGTGTATTACATAATGGTGAGAGAGAAAAAAACTTTTAAAAAACATATTTCTAGCCTGACGTATAAAGAGGAAAATCAAGATTATTCTGGGTTGGTCCATTGTTTACCCAACAATAACCCTGCATTCAATCAACAGTACTGCTTCTGCAAATGAGGGAGGAAGAGAAGAAGGGGGGGGGCATCTATATGGACGACAATGGGTATTGATTTGGATTTTCTATGGCAATTCTCCATCGTGTTCCACTCTATCAAACTCTGGGCATTTGAAAAAGGGACACTGGCAGTCTTTGGCAAATGGAATAGTGGGGGTTTGTGGACGGCTCCAGCACCTGTGATAAGGGACATTCTTTTGCCAGAGAGCTCTGGTTCATGTCTTTGAGTAACTCCTTGAGGGCATTTCTTACTGTAGAGTGGGTCCACTGCTCTGGCGGCAGGTCCTCCAGTTTAGGACAACTGTGAGACGAGATAGGAGGTAGGAAGAAGAGATAGAGGGGGAGAGAGAAAGAGAAAGGGATGAGAGTGGAGGGAGAGGACAGAGAACAGGGAGATTGAGACAGGGGAAGGGGGAATAGAGAGAAGGAGAGAAAAGAGGGCAGAGAACAGGAGAGAACAGGAGGAGAAAGAGAGAGAGAGAGAGAGAGAGATGAGCACAGGGCCTTGCTTTCCTGCTGCAAGCGCCCCTCCAAGACAGACAGATTTCATTTGGCGCATCAAGCAGATGCATCTGGAGATTGCTCTCTCTCTCTCTCCCTCCCTCCCTCCCTTTTCCCTCGCTCTCTCTCCTTCCCTCTCTCTCTCCTGATTGTTCTGATTAGTTAATTACTTTATACAACACATCTGCTGTATTGATGCATGAATTATACATCAGCTGCATGTGGCGACTATTATTTCATGTTACTTCTACCTTCCTGGCTCGATGTGCTCGGCGAAACAATTTAAGGTGTTACCGGCTAGATTTCTGCAGCGGGGGGGAAAGGAAATAACAACATGCCGCACGTAAAAACACACATTTTTGATAAAAAGACAAAGAATGTATGCGTCTATGCGATATACAGATGAATGTACTCTATTTACAGACAAGTGGACCCCCCTTTCAAAGCAGATCTTTTTAATGAGGGGGAATTCGAAAGAGAACAAGCAGGTCTCCAGTGAGAGAGCCCCGTTCGCTTCAGATAAGGATCTCTCCATGTGATCAAGCATGCGCAGACGTCACGTGTGTGGGACATATGGCCGTGTTCGCATTGCATGCATTCCTGAATTATGGCAACGACAAAAGAAACACGTGAACCGCACACTCCACAGTTGGTATGGGTGTCTATTGAGTTTATGTGTGTGTGGTGGGGGTTGCTATTGTCTTAAAGGTTATAGGTACTTTGATATGTGTAATGCATATATAATAAACAGAAGGTAGATTGGTAGAAGTTAGAGGATTCAAAGATAGAGGGCGAACACACACACACACAACACACAACACACACGGCTCTGGTTAAGGCTTTGCCAGAACACCTTAAACGGCTGTAGCAGCTAGAGAGCCTCTGGGGAAAGCAAAGGAACAGAGGGGAGGAAAAGAGAGGAGGGCGAGTGGTGGAGACAGACAGCTATCCATGCAGACACACAAGCTTGCTGGAAATAAACACAACCTTCTGTGTCCTGGCTGGTGTGTGTGCAGAGGAGGGGAGAAAAGAGAAGGAGGGAGGGAGGGAGAACAACCTGTGTGTGTGTGTGTGTGTGTGTGTGTGTGTGTGTGTGTGTGTGTGTGTGTGTGTGTGTGTGTGTGTGTGTGTGTGTGTGTGTGAACAGCCCCCCAGAGGGTTGCATTAGCAGTGAGCTAGTGAGGGTAGGGCTGAGTGTGTGCAGCTGGCACAGGCCTCTACACCAGCAGTACCAATCTCAGTGTGTGTGTGTAGTCTGTGGCTGCTATGTGGTCTGTAAACAGTATGTGTGGGTTGTGTGGCCAGGTTGGTCATTAGAAATAGACGCCGATTTTGGATGTTTGAAAACGTCCTGAGAACGTCGATATATGCCTTCCTCAGCTCTCACAAAAAAAATCTAAAATAAAGATTGTCCAGCACTGGGCGCGGACTGATGATGATCGGAGCTGGAGCTTAGACCACTGTGCTACTGCAGTTCACAAAGCCCGAGCAAGCCTTGAGAACACTGTGAATACTGATGATACCTGATGGTAATATTGTATCGTTTTTTTATTATTTTGTTGTAGCCCTTTCCTGCAATAGTGGCCTCATAAGTAGAATGCTATAAATATTTTTCATAATTTCATAATTAATAAACATACCTTTTTTTTAACGCCAAAAATCTGTATATCTATTTCAAGCGGTTTTGGTATATTTCAGTCTTATGTGATGTATATAAAGTGTAAAATTGGGATGCAAACTCAAAGTAGATTTGTTTAAGACACTCTTGTGACCCTGATTTAACACACTGCAGTAAAAGGTTAAGCCTTCCCCAAACCATAGCCCTAACCTTAACTATTAATGCCCAAACTGTTAACCTTTGAGTTGTTTCTGTTTTAACCCTGTAACCATGTGGAATAAACCCTGTAACCATGTGGAATAAACCCTGTAACCATGTGGAATAAACCCTGTAACCATGTGGAATAAACCCTGTAACCACACACAATGAATTTATCAGAAATAGACATTCATCCATAACACGTTGAACTTCGAAGGGATACTATGACATCTTGTTGGTGTGGCTACTGACTGTGGTCAACGTAAATGGTGAGTACAGTTTTACAGTAGGTGCTATGAGCAAACCTGACTGCCATGCATGGTTTTTGTATGGACTGGATAGCTACCATTGCTATGTTCAGCCCATCCATCACTATCAGGTGTATGGCTGGATTCCAGGTATGTCTTTGCTGTTATGGCTGCTGCAAGGTCTGTGGCTATTATGCTAATTTGAACTAGTGTAGAAGCATAGAAAGCAAATGGTAGGCCTATGTGTTGGGTGTTTAACCCAAGTTAACTAGGTACGCATGCCACACTAGACTGGCATAGGTGGGTGGTGGGGTCAGGAGGGTGGTGTGGTTGGGTACTTCACTGGACTGGAATTGGGTGGGTGGTTGGCTAGGTGGGTGGTTGTGTGGGTGGGTTGATTGGACAACAGGGCGGAGACTGACCTGTGCAGCTGAATTTTCAGCGTGACCACATGGTACACGTCCTGCAGCATGTCTGCCACGGTGGCGTCCGGCGCGTCCGTCACGTAGGACAGTGGGACCGGGTTCCACTTGCCCACCTGAATGAGACCTGCAATGGGAAGAGAAACACAAACACAATCAAATGGTAAATGTTATGTTTCTCACGTTTAGACACATACAGATAAACATTTATAATAATTGACTGATTCTGTATTTTCCCAGCAAGGTCACATTAAAGTTGACATCTCTTTTCCCAGTAAGCCCCCCCCTCCCACCACCAATAAATGGCATGAAAACATCCGAGCCTTCACTATGTCCTACTACAGAGATTGTGGGGTATTTTGGTCAACTGTGTTGCTGTATAATAGACCTGCCTGTAATAAAGGGCAGAGGCACCTGGAAGTAGCCCAGGTCTGTGTGTTGCAGTTGCAGTCAGCTGCAACGGGTCCCACCTTCACTCCCACTGAGTGTTCTAGCTAGAGGTTTACAGAGCAGAGAGGCCCTGAGAACTCCTGAGAGACATGTAGTTACATCCGCTGTCTGGGATCAATGTCAGCCTACGTTACTGAGCCTTCAGATCAGCTGGGAAACTATCGGAGGCCTGGACAGCTAAGGCAGTTGTGTGTGTGGGGAGAGTGGGGGAGGGGGCAGTGTGTGTGTGTGTTTATTATTTTTTTTAAATTTGACCTTTATTTTACTAAAAGGTCAGTTAAGAACAAATTCTTATTTTCAATGACGGCCTAGGAACAGTGGGATAACTGCCTGTTCAGGGGCAGAACGACAGATTTGTACCTTGTCAGCTCGGGGATTTGAACTTGCAACCTTTCGGTTACTAGTCCAACGCTCTAACCACTAGGCTACCCTGCTGTGTGCGTGTGTGTGTGTGTGTGTGTGTGTGTGTGTGTGTGTGTGTTGTGGATGGATGGATGGATGGATGGATGGATGGATGGATGGATGGATGGATGGATGGATGGATAGAAGGGGGTCAGTGTGTGTGGGGTAAGTTATGGGAGAAGCCAAATCATAGCAGGGCCAGTTCTATAATTCGTGGAGCGGGCATGTGCCTGAGTTTATATGTGTGTGTATACAGTTGAAGTCGGAAGTTTACATACACCTTAGCCAAATACATTTAAATTCCGTTTTCACAATTCCTGACATTTAATCCTAGTAAAAATGCCCTGTCTTAGGTCAGTTGTGATCAACACTTTAATTTAAGAATGTGAAATGTCAGAATAATAGTAGAGAGAATGATTTATTTAAGCTTTTATTTCTTTCATCGCATTCCCAGTGGGTCAGAAGTTTACATACACTCAATTAGTATTTGGTAGCATTGCCTTTCAATTGTTTTATTTGGGTCAAACTTTTCGGGTACCCTTCCACAAGCTTCCCAAAATAATTTGGGTGAATTTTGGCCCATTCCTCCTGATAGAGCTGGTGTAACTGAGTCAGGTTTGTAGGCCTCCTTGCTTGCACATGCTTTTTCAGTTCTTTGGCTGCAAGCCTCCTCCTTTTTCCTCCAAACATAACGATGGTCATTATGACCAAACAGTTCTATTTTTGTTTCATCAGACCAGAGGACATTTCTCCAAAAATTACGATCTTTGTCCCCATGTGCAGTTGCAAACCGTAGACAGTCTTTTTTATGGCGGTTATGGAACAGTGGATTCTTCCTTGTTAAGCGGCCTTTCAGGATATGTTGATATAGGAATTGTTTTACTGTGGATATAGATTATTTTGTACATGTTTCCTCTAGCATCTTCACAAGGTCCTTTGCTGTTGTTCTGGGATTGATTTGCACTTTTCGCACCAAAGTACGTTCTTCTCTAGGAGACAGAACGCGTCTCCTCCTGAGCGGTATGATGGCTGTGTGGTTCCATGGTGTTTATACTTGCATACTATTGTTTGTACAGATGGACGTGGTACCTTCAGGCGTTTGGAAATTGCTCCCAAGGATGACCCAGACTTGTGGAGGTCTAAAATACTTTTTCTGAGGTCTTGGCTGATTTTGTTTGATTTTCCCATGATGTCAAGCAAAGAGGCACTGAGTTTGAAGGTAGGCCTTAAAATACATCCACAGGTACACCTCCAATTGTCAAATAGCCTATCAGAAGCTTCTAAAGCCATGACATCATTTTCTGGAATTTTCCCAGCTGTTTAAAGGCACAGTCAACTTAGTGTATGTAAACGTCTGACCCACTGGAATTGTGATACAGTGAATTATAAGTGAAATAATCTGTCTGTAAATAATTGCTGGGTAAATGACTTGTGTCATGCACAAACTAGATGTCCTAACCGACTTGCCAAAACTATAGTTTGTTAACAAGACATTTGTGGAATGGTTGAAAAACAAGTTTTTATGACTCCAGCCTAAGTGTATGTAAACTTCCGACTTCAACTGTATGTGTGTGTATCTGCGTGTGTGTGTATGTGTGTGTGAGCGGGTCATCAATAGAGTGGGGGCTTGTGCCAGTCCTACCTTTCGCCTGTGCCGCCGAGCTGTGCGAGTAGCCCAGTGACAGAAGGGCCATCTCGATGAGCTGGTTGAACAGCATGTCTTTCCTGACCAGCACAAACTCGGCGTGCTCCTCCTTGCTGTCAAACTCGATGGGGCTCTCGTAATGCTCCACCACGCAGAACACAGGGAGCATGTTGCCTGGAGAGACACAGACAACACAGCAGGGGCTCAGACATGACAAATGGTGACCTTCAATGGGGGGATTAATATTACATTTAGACACAGCTGATACAGTCAGACTACCTCTATTCATGAATGAATGAATGTCAGTGCCATTCGTATTATCAGTGACAGCACAATGATAAATATTGTATTGTTTTTAGAATTTATATAGAATAGAATTTCCATATTAGCCTTATTCACATTGATAGAACTGGTAGTGGTAGCGGTAGTAGATGTGATGGTACTGTGATTTTAGTTATTCAAATATGATCAATGACATCATGATTAGAGTAATGATTTCAATGTCCTTAGTCAATATTAATGATAACATTATTTGATTTTAACTAAAGTCTAAATAAATTGAATGTTGTTCAGATGATCTTTGTGGGCTATACTCGGCCTTGTCTCAGGATGGTAAATTGGTGGTTGAAGATATCCCTCTAGTGGTGTGGGGGCTGTGCTTTGGCAAAGTGGGTGGGGTTATATCCTTCCTGTTTGGCCCTGTCCGGGGGTGTCCTCGGATGGGGCCACAGTGTCTCCTGACCCCTCCTGTCTCAGCCTCCAGTATTTATGCTGCAGTAGTTTATGTGTCGGGGGGCTAGGGTCAGTTTGTTATATCTGGAGTACTTCTCCTGTCCTATTCGGTGTCCTGTGTGAATTTAAGTGTGCTCTCTCTAATTCTCTCTTTCTTTCTTTCTCTCTCTCTCTCGGAGGACCTGAGCCCTAGGACCATGCCTCAGGACTACCTGACATGATGACTCCTTGCTGTCCCCAGTCCACCTGGCCGTGCTGCTGCTCCAGTTTCAACTGTTCTGCCTTATTATTATTGGACCATGCTGGTCATTTATGAACATTTGAACATCTTGGCCATGTTCTGTTATAATCTCCACCCGGCACAGCCAGAAGAGGACTGGCCACCCCACATAGCCTGGTTCCTCTCTAGGTTTCTTCCTAGGTTTTGGCCTTTCTAGGGAGATTTTCCTAGCCACCGTGCTTCTACACCTGCATTGCTTTCTGTTTGGGGTTTTAGGCTGGGTTTCTGTACAGCACTTTCAGATATCAGCTGATGTACGAAGTGCTATTTAAATAAATTTTATTTGATTTTATTTGATGAATCTTGGCCGATCTCTGCTTTTAACCACTTTTTGACTGAGATCTATTGATACATTGTCAAGGAGTTCAGATCACATTAGACTGCTTCTGCCTCTTCTGTCAACCCCATATCACCTTCCCATGATGCACCACTCCAAATCCCAACACTCCAGTGCGCCCTGAGGTTTACTAGTCTGTGTAAACACTGCACTGCTATTAGGTAGAAAACGAGGAATCCTTGTCCAAAGACGTTGCACTGTGCAAATTTCAAATTATACTATTTGGGTTAAAAACAGCTTTTGATGTTTCGGTGATTTAAGTTTCGGATGCATCATCACTTTTTTGGTTAAAATGTTCCTCTATAGCCTTCAGTGGTGATGATATGCAGCACATTATTCATGGAGTTTGAGCATTTGCAATGAACAATATTTCTTATGTCCGGCATCCTGAAGATGCGAACATCTCTGACAAACAATTAATAAACGGGGTAATCACCAGCAGGTGCCAGGGAATGTGCTGAAACGCTGCTTCTCTCCCTGATTTTAATAGATAGAGATCTAACAATAAAGACTGCTATGTAGGTTCATTTGGGGATCAATACAGCCTTTGTTTTCATGGAGCGGAGAAAAGCCCATGGTAAATATTATTCAGCTCAAACAATGCCCACTGTGGCCATGCGGAACTTTAGCAACAGACGCTTCTATAAATTTCACAATTCCCTCTCGAAAAAGGCTAAAAAATATGCTGGAACGTTCTGAAAAACGCGAGGCCAGAGTGATGTAGGGCCGGCCTGAGGATGATGATTGGGGAGGAAAATGTAACTTTCTCAGCTGGTGTTTTGCAACAGATGAGACAGGAACCAACTACGAGTAACAGCGCATCAAGACACTCAACGCAACATTCTTTGGTTCCAAAGTCCCCACAAACACAACCGAACAAACAAGACGAGACATAACGGCCAACCGTTATAATAAACTCATGAAAATCTGCAGGTCTGAATGCTCGTATCTAGCCCCAAAAATTCATAAAATAATAGCATTATTCATGAAATGATCAGGCCAGTAGTTATATAAGAAAGCCATTTCATCATCTCAAAATAAAGGCCCCTTAAGTGGGGGACCTACATTCTCTATAATAAACAACAACAGGAGAGAAACAGTGATGAGGTGCTATGCAGAATAACACAGTAATAATTCTCAATCGGCCTCGGTATGAACAATGGGTCTTCGTCGATAGGCCTAAGTGTGGGTGTGCGCAGATGACTAAGGGAAATTTAAATCGG
>NW_027040028.1:17257-85222 GCF_034236695.1 Oncorhynchus nerka | reverse complement strand
AGAGTTTGGGGTTTGTTCAAAATACCTCCTACGAAGATCTCTACATTATTAAAATTCATACAGCAAAGTACTTGGAGAGTCTAGAGTTGGGTTGTGTCTCGCTGGGCTGAGACTGATATCTAGGGTAAAACCATTAATCGTCTTTACCACCCTCGATAATTAGCAGTGTAGAAATAACAGCTCAGCAAACAGTGAAATTATACCTGTGGTAGGGAGCAGAGTAAATACCTGTTTAGCTGCCAGCAAATGCATTTATTAGACTGTCGCCAGTAAATAAGAGGCCTGTCTCGTTTTTTGATGTGTGGCTCTTTGGGGATTCCACCTCCTCTGAAATAGGTCTGTTATGATTGCTAATAGAGAACAAAGGTAACAATGAATCTGAGACTTTTTGATGACATGCTGCAACCAGTTTTGGTAAAAGGTCTGTGTCTTAATAGGGATTGTTTGCACATTCCAGGGCTCAGTGTCAAAAATGTAAAAAGGCCTGACAATTACAGACATACCACCCTGGATGCGTGCTTGTATGCAACTGCAGAGTTACAGCACATTTGGCCATGATCTGAGACTCCTTTAAAATGGGGATATGTTGCCCCAGCATGTTGAAAACAATTTATTTTGGCATATGCTTTGCATACTGTTGATCCAGATTCCTTGGCTTAACGATAAAAGCTTGCATTGTTTCTGGTCCTCACAATCAGCACTGTTTGGTTGAATGAGGAGTCTGTCTTTCCACAGAGATAAATAACCAAAGTCTGTCATGTCGATTCTGTCACGGTTTGGCAAAATGACAATTCTGTAAAAAATTGAATAGCAATTGTTTGCATGCTTCACTGCACAATAACAAACACAATTTAAACACATGTTGACTGATACCTTGAACTTTTTATAATTCAAATCACCTTATTTCAGGCCCAACATGTGTTTTGATTTCTTGAAAAAATGTGATTGTGTTTTATTTTTATGCTTGTCATTATCCGATCTGTGTAGGTTTTCCTGAATCCTTTGTTCAGATAATGCAACAAAAAAGGAACCGAGTGCTTTGGTGGAATTTGCATCCTGCTAAGATCAGGTTGTTAATACCCACCCACATACTCCGATGAAACAAATTCAACCGATACTGTATTCTCTTGTACACACAAACACAACCTCAACCATTCCCTTGTCAAATGTTTTGTACAGTGGTGGATGATGCATCCTTTGACTGCAGATTAAATGTGCAGAGGAAAATATGTAGATAAAACTGCATTGACATGTTTACATTCCTTATCCAATGCTCCCACCCAGGCCTATGGAATGGTTTGCTCAGTAGCCTTTCTGTGTACTGGGCGTAGTAAACATTTGTTTCACCTGCCCACATTCACTTAACACTCTTAAGAGTTCTCCTGCACCAACCGTAGTTTTGTCCTTTCAAGTATCCCCCACAGCAGAGTATATGGCATCCTTTCCACCATCTTTAGCCTCCCCTTCACTGTGTAGCTTAACATCAAAGTGTGGACAAAGCCATCTTCAGTGTTGCTTCCCGAAACACACAACCCTGTCTCTCTAGCTATTAATTGTTGATATGTTGCAATCCACGAGGCAGAAATTAGAGTTCAAATTATTCAGTCATGTGATGAGCACTGGCCCTGCAACCAGTGACAGAAAAGTAATTTCCAAGGCCCTGAAACTGATGCTAGTTAATTGTTCTATGACTAATTTGTTTTATAATTCGATAAAAGTGAAGGGGGATCAACAAGCCGATACTGGGTCCTCTCACCAGCCTCGGGAAACAATCATTTGTTTTGAATCATTAATAAAGATTCCTGTGGGCAGATTAAAATGAGGACCAGCTTTGGCCCTGTGTTAATCTTGGCCCGGTCGTCGTCGTGGCACCACTGTCTGGCTGCTGTGGCTCGGGACAGCGTCTTGACCTTATGATGCATATAGGCCCAGACAGACACAGAGCTGAGACCAGCTCAATCTCGGATACTGAGAAACCTGTGTTTCCGTGTGTGGGGGAGTTGTACAGTGCACACCACACATCGTACTAGTGGTGGGCGTCAGAGTTCCGTTCTGTGAGGCAAATAGTATATTTTGTAAGAGCATGCGGCTTCTCAAAATCGTCACCGTCTCATTTCTGTTACTCTTTGATGCTGGCGTCTACGACTTGACGCATACTGTGAGGCCTGTTCAGAGGAAAGTGAAAAGGTCTTCCAGTAAGTGGGCGGGGACGTCGTCCGGTTCTACTTTGGACATTCATGTGATTATAAAAGAATTAAGCACTTAGGAAACTTTAAGATGTTCATTTGAATCACACTCTCTTTCTCCGATGACGACACAACACTGCCAAATCAGAATTTAAAAAAAATGATTTACTTTCTTTCACTTTTAATTAAAAACCATACTGACTATGAGGACCAAATAGAGAGCCTACAACTCGTTCAGTTTAAAGAACACTATCCATTGCTGAAATGGGATATCTATCTCATATTCAGGTTCACTGCTTAACGACTGAGTACTAAAAGGATATCTCAGTTTCTCACTGATGTCTTTTTAGTAATAGTTTATTTGTATATGTGGCACACCATGCAACACTGCTGGAAATGTCCCTTCAACTAAAACAATTTGCACCGGACACTATCCTCTTCAAGTTTTCATGTGACTTTGGTAATTGGTTTGCTGTCTACACACTCTCAATGCAAACACACTTGCAAATACCTACTACTGTATAAACAATATGTCATTAGTGGAGAGGGAATTTGTGCATGTACTATAATAATGTTTTGACACATTCACACCAATATTAATAATACACAGATGATTGAATTCCTCATTGGCTTATTAGTGCCTTCTTATTGTGTGTGCTTTCATATTTCCCAGATCCTACACAGCAAACCGAGGTCTGCACTGACAGCATTACCCCATGCTGTTAGTATTCACACACTGCTAAGACGTAGACAGACTCAATTGTATTAGATAATCCAAATAATCATATTAATGCCCATTAACGTGGTGAGCATGAAGACATCACAACACCTACATACTGTATGTGATGACGCGTTCGGCGTCTGGGACAACAAAGAAGCCACGTCGTCCGAGACGCTAAGCCAACATTGCAGCGTTCGCTCATGCCACTTTCTTTCGCAGGATCTTAACATGTTAAAGAGTAGATTATAAACTGGTTGTTAAAACTGACCTCGTACTTATTTTCTCTCCATTATTTAACAAGGGGCTTCATGATCGTTCTATGTGATGGTATAGTGAGGGTCAAAGAAGAGGCTACAATATGGCAATAATATTTGTAAGGTTATATATTATGGTGGTGCAAAAGATGGCAAAGGGGACAGCGCAATAGAAGGGATCATGAGTAGGTGTTGTAAAATGATAGTGAAATCGATTTATGATTGCCATTTTCGACTTCTTATCTTACTTATAAAGGCCACGTGCATGTGATTTTCCTACTGTTTATGTCTATGAATCTTGATACAAGCTTTGTATTGTAACTAAATCATATGGCTCAAGTATTACACTATTTAACAGAGATACATCTTTAAAGACATCCATTATTTTTACATCGTTTATTTTATTGAAGATGTGCATGCCAAACCTCTGCTTCATACTAAGGAGCTCAGCTATAACATCACCCATCTCTTACAAACATGTAATAACACATATGCCTTGGCCCTGGTAAATCTATCACAATAGTGTGTTTGTAATCAGCTGGTATTGATAGAGGCCTTTCAGTGTGAAAACTATTTTTTTCTCTCTGATACAAAAACCTATATGTTAATTGATAATCAGTACTGTTGATTCAGTGGTGCAGTCAGTGCAAATCTGTGCCCTTCTGGATGTCAGAGGGTTTTCACAGCCATGTTTGTGCCAACGTCGCTGGCAGTGGCAGCACCTGTTGGCAGTGCCAGAACCTGGCTGGCAGGGTTATCAATGCTCTCTGATGGTCTCACACAATCACAGTGGAAATGACAGCGGCTGCTTGCGTCACGGCAGATAACAATTTGCCCGACTATAGCTCGCATTCGCTGTTATTTCTATGTCCATGCCCACTCTGACAGATATGAAAATGTACACCCAACCAAATGTACAGCAAGCGTCATGTGTAGTCTCTCAAAAACCATTTTGATTTTTTAAAAATGTATGTATTTAGCTTTGAATATTCCCAATGTGTTAAATAAAACCTTGACCCTGCTATTACAGGTGATATCATGTGAAATGAGCAATGGATTTGACCCAAAAACATTGATAGTTGTTTTTGTACATTTTACTACATCACCAGCAGTAACACTGTAATAACATAGTAATAGACCCAGAATATTGCGTTGTCCTTTTCATCTTTATTATCATGCACCTTACTTGATTAAAACAAAGTAATACTGCAGTACTCTGTTGATGAATGCAGTATGAATTTGTCAGTTTAGACCGTTTTTACATCTCTGTACAACTCAACATTTTAAGAGATAGGCTACATAGTTTATTGAATTGTGACATACACCTGACTGGTTTGAACCTCAGACAGTAAAGTTTTAACATTGGAGTATACAGTATGGGTTTCCGGTAACAGGCCACAGACATGGGACAGCATCACTTACCGGCAGCACAGACTCACTGCTTTGAAAGTGACTGACATTCAGCTAGGTGTTGTTGTTTACTCAAGACAGTGTTCTACCTCAACTTGATACCGCTGAATCTTACCTTGCTCTGTTTACTTCTGGCTCAAACGTTTTTCAGCAATACAATCATTGGGAATACAGTGACTCAGGTGCTCTTTCTATCAAAAAAACATAAAACACTTACATTTTTATATGATAAAGAGGTCATCTGCTGGGTCAATCCTTATAAAGCTTGAACACCATAAAGTATTACCCTCTTGGCTTAAAACTCCTTAAACATGTATGAACTAAGAGTTTCCCTGAGCTCAATATGTCTCATCTCTAGGAACCATCTCTCAGGAATTTAAGAGAAACCCTCTTTTGAAGAGTTGGACTTTTTTATCACAAATCTTTTCCCCTCACATATTTCCTTCTGCTCGCCTCTATGCGTTATTGACAAAACAACCGTTTTTTTGTTGTTGTGTGGGAAGAGATTTATGATTTGGTTTAACATTTCTGGGAGCTATAGGCCTTACCATGGTTTATGATTAAATACTACAATATATGCAACATTTTGTTTCTATATGCAGCATTTCCTCTGTGTTTGACCAAAGAGGTAGGCAATCACTGCACATATAGAGTTTGTGTTTATGGTTTGCCAGGTATTAATGCGTCCTGTTTTGGTTGGTTTCCTTTTCAGCTTTTTTTATGAATTTGGACTGCCTTGTTTTCATGTTGTGTTGACAACATGCCTGATATACTGTACCTAATATCTTGGTCTGTCGCTGTAAGTATTTACACCCACATATGTTTTTGTTTATAGTCCCCTGCTGACAATATTTTCGTGTAGAATAGTGTTTTATCTCAGGTTATGCAGGATAACTGTAATGATTTGCATTCTTTGATTCTGTGTGACAATAGATGTTCTCTCTACGTTGTTTGTGCAAACATGTTTCATAGCATCGCTGTGCTGTGCACATTCCCATTTGAGAATAATTGTATTGTGATGTATATAGTAATAGACAGCAACATTGCTTTCAGTTATAGACAATACTTTGTCTATAACAGAGGTTGTAAGGCACTTCCCTTGACAGTGATGTCCTTGAGGTGCGCCTCTAGGGTCTTGGGAAGGTCACACTCACTCTCTCCCAGTCCCCCCTCTCGCCTGTACGAGGTTCGGACAGTGCCATATTTGTGGTCAGGGAAAGTCAGTACCGTAATCCAATGTTTTTAGTAGGAGAGGTTTGGCTATGCTCTCTATTGCGTTGTCACCCGTGTAGGGCTGCTCGTAGCATGTGTGCAATGAATGCACTGTGTACATAACCTATTTTAGAAAGGCACCAGAACAGCTTTTGCTCACCACTCTCTACTTCTATGATGTGTGCTGTAGCAATAAGACATATTCAGCCAGTGAGGCACCTCTATGTGATATGCAAACACAGTTATCAGGCTTTTGTTCACACCTAACACATTTGATCTGTCTTCAATAATCATAATATTGGAGCCTGGCATTATTATTGTAGGCTATTATTAATCTTATTATGGGAAAAGTTCAGGAAAATAATAGTAACCATGTAATAAACAAACAGCCTATTATAATTCGGGATAACAGTTTTGTTTGTTTGTTTCTGTATTTGTTTGTACAATAAGAATAGCTTACGGGTCGAGTAGGCTACTCAGGACTGACGTAGATCAATAGCCAAAATGGCATGGGAGTTAATCTATTGTGCTCTCTCAGATAGCATTTCAGTGATGCGCGGTTTATATCGGCCTATTTTAACAATTTCACACATGGTCCTCCTGTAGCCTATATAATGTCCATTCGCATAACATCTCGAATATGTATAGCATATGCGCGCCTCTGTGTATGTGCATGTGTGTTATTCAGTAATAAATGCAGAACCGCCTCACTCTAATCAAGCTGATTAAAAATTCCTGCGCGCACAGCCGGAAATCGCACCATCCTCTGTTTTCTTTCCACTTTTTACTTTATTTTAGGTTCTCTACTCCGCCAGGACATCGGCTTGTCGCGGGTGGCTGCCATCAACACTCGACATGCGGGTTAAATCGTCTTGTTTTGGGGGTATTTTCTTTTGAAATGAGGAGGAGAAAGGGAAAGCACAGGCAGCACCAGCAAGGGGAGTGACGAGTCAATACAACTCATAATTTAATGGGGACACAGAGGGGGAAAGCGAGAAAGAAAGAAGAGCTCCCGTCCGGACGTTAATCAAACCAGCAGAAAGAACACATATCGCAAGCAGATGTTATGCATCCATAGCAAGCCTTAACTCGATATTGGAAAGTAAATCGCACTTTTTAACATGGGTGTGCATTTCGTTGCGCCATCGTCTCTACATGAGATAGCAGATCATTGTCGATTTTTTTTTTCTAGAGAAGCCGAATTTATTTAATACACGTTATTTTTGTATGCGTTTATACATCAGGATTGTTCGCGACTGGTAGAAATAACAGATTTCAGCACCGCTTACCACTATCCGATGTTCTATTCACGAACGACTGACTGATAATCGTGGTGGATACGTTGTGTTAACTCGTTGCACTTGTAACCGATGGACTATGCTCGAGACAGTTATCCAGTTTATTGTATCAGGTGTTATTTTCCTCCGCTACTTCTGATAAAACGTAAGAATGACTATTTTTCCAGTGAGCAAATAATTCGATTTATTTAGGCTATACTGTACATACTTAATTCCTTACCAATGTTATCGTATCCCAGTCTGTCTCGACGTCTTCTTTTATATAGATGTGGGTTGCTCTTTTGTATATCAACCTTTCATCTCTCAAAAGAAGAACACATTTCTGTAGAGGACCTATCATTTAAACCTAGAAAGCATCAGACATTGAAGTTTTCTTTCCCTTGACAAAACTTGAAGAAGGCATCGTTCACCAAGACTGCATTATATGCTTTCGAGTTTTGAAGTGCTGAGTTTCAGGTTGGTTTGCCCTAAATGTAACTTAACTTGTGTTTTGCACTCTTGCTTGTCTTTTTTAAAGGTCATTCAGAAATCCTGCCCTGGATTCGCACCATATCCGGGTCTGGATTCTGTTGCACCCCCTATTTAAATAATGAGTTGCTTCATTGCATATCATGAATGAGATAGTTCATCATCATTTGTGTGCTGGTGGGAAGGTGGGGATACATTATTTTGACCTGTTCAGTTTTTGTTTAAATATAAAAAAACAAAAAAACATTTCTATTGCACAATGTAAACACTATAATAACCCATCTGAATTTAGCCTTATTTTTTAACCAAAAATAATGAAACACCATTAACAGATAATTATTCAAATGTTGCTAAAGAAAATGGTGTGTATTAGGTGTTTAACCATGTCATTCAGTTGTGGAGAGCCTGTCAAGGTGTTGATTGTGTGCTTCCTGCAGTCAGTGGCTGTGTATGTGGGCGGCAGATAGCCTAGTGGTTAGAGTGTTGGGCCAGTAACCGAAAGGTTGCTCGATCGAATCCCTGAGCTGACAAGGTAAAAATCTGGCGTTTTGCCCCGAACTGTTCCCTGGTAGGCTGTCATTGGAATTAAGAATTTGTTCTTAACTGACTTGTCTAGTTAAATAAATAAAAATATGTTTACACTTATCAAATGCAACTGGCATGTCAGGCTTTGCTTTATCCATTATTTTTTCTGATTGCACTTTTAATTTCTGATAGGCTCAAAGGTATAAAAAGTCAGCATCTTTTCAATGGTACTGCTTTCATTCAGTGTTACCTCACATTTTGTAATGTCTTCTCTGAAATTGAAAGAGCAATTTAAAGAGACATCCCACACAATTCTTCTTCCTTAAATCATGTCCTGTTTAGGCACATGTGATACCACTTGTGGGTCTTTTGCCTTTTTATGCTTTTTTCCCAAAAGCCTGTCTGGTAATTTGTTGTTTTTTGGAGTGCTGAAAGTGATTCAAGATGAATATGCTAGCTCTACTCTCTCAGCCTTCACTTCACTGTTGCAATGCTTGTGGGCTTGTGCTGGCAACTGCAGTAATCATCGGAGTGGAATCTCTCTGCAAATTAATGTGTTTGCAAAAAAATGGTCTTGTTTGCCCACCATATGGGAATCCGTAGTGGGACAGACATAAATAATACATGCTCTGAAAAATGGGAACATTACGATGGCACGAAACATTGTGAGTGCCAAGTAATGAAAGCACAAAATTGTCAGTTATTGTTGTAACTGTTGTGTTTTTGTTATGTGCTTTTTCCCACAGATAGATGTTCACGTTGACAAGTTATCACCCTCTTTGTTGTAACATTTTCAATGTCAAAACAATCAACCCTAAAAATATTATTTGGCATACTTCATATCATGCAATTGAATATGATGTGCTTACTGTGTGAAGGCCTTACATGTCCATGAAACCCCCTAATGTTCTGCCAGCTAGTGAACACCCAGACTGTCCCTGTCTTATCTCCTCCCAGGTGATAGTGAGCAGAGGTGCTGAGAATGATGGACCATCTCAGCGAGGCGTGCCTGGGGAAGGAGAACTGTGACCTGGTCAACAGCATGGGTGACCGCGACTCCAAGGCCCCCCCAGCCAAGCTGGCCCGGCTGGAACAGAACGGCAGCCCCGTGGGCAGGGCCCGCCTGGGCAGCACGGGGGCCAAGCTGGCCGGGGTACCCTACAAACCCTCGGGACACCTCCTCAAGAACTGCCACAAGAGGGGTGAGTGACACTGGTCAGGGTGGTGTGTGTTTGTGTGTGTAGGTGTGTGAGATAGCATAATATAAACCCTCAGACACTTCAAAAGGGCTCTCAGTACAAGTAGGCCCAAATTTTGGCCTGTGTGTGTTTGGCAAGATGGGAGAGAGGTGGAATGTCGTAAGTGTGTGTGTGCTGTCTGTGTTTACAATTGCCATGTTTTCATGGTTCACAAGTGTCATGTTGTCATGGTTTTGTATCCATCTTCCTGCGCAAACCGATTTAAATTTCCCTTAGTCATCTTAGTGCACACACCCACACTTAGGCCTTTCTACAAAGACCTATTTTTTATATCAAGGCCGTTTAAGAATTATTACTGTGTTATTCTGCATAACGCTGCGTCACTGTTTCTCTCCTGTTGTTTATTGAAGAGAATGTCATTGAAGAGCCTTTGCCGCTTAAGGGGCCTTCATTTCGAGATGATGACATAGCTTTTTTATATAACTACTGGCCTGGTCATCACGTGAATAATGTTACTATTTTATGACTTTTTGAGGCTAGATATTAGCATTCAGACCTGCAGATTTTCATGAGTTTATTAGCGGTTGGCCGTTATGTCTCGACTGTTTGTTCGGTTGTGTTTTTTGGGGACTTTGGAAGCATAGAATGTTGCGATGAGTACCTTGATGCGCTGTTGCTCTTAGTTGGTTCCTCTCTCAGTTGTCACAAAACACCACCTGAGAAAGCCCTGCATCATTCTGCCCTCCCGTTTTTCAGAAGGTTCCAGTATATTTTTGCCTTTTTCAAGAGGAAATTGTGAAATTTATAGAAGCGTCTGTTGCTGAAGTTTCGCATGGCCACAGTGGGCATTGTTTGAGCTGAATAATATTTACCATGGGCTTTTCTCCGCTCCATGAAAACAAAGGCTGTATTGATCCCCAAATGAACCTACATAGCAGTCTTTATTGTTAGATCTCTATCTATTAAAATCAGGGAGAGAAGCAGCATTTCAGCACATTCCCTGGCACCTGCTGGTGATTACCCTGTTTATTGATTGTTTGTCAGAGATGTTTGCATCTTCAGGATGCCGGCCATTAGAAATAGGGTTCATTGCAACTGCTCAAACCCCATGAATAATGTGTGGCATATCATCACCACTGAAGGCTATAGAGGAACATTTTTACCAAAAAAGTTATGATGCTCCGAAACTTAAGTCACCAAATTATCAAAAGCAGTTTTTAACCCAAATGGTATAATGTAAAATTTGCACAGTGTACCCCGAACACTCAATGTCTTTGGGACAAGGATTCCTCGTTTTCTACCTAATAGCAGTGCAGTGTTTACACAGACTAGTAAACCTCAGGGCGCACCAGAGTGTTGGGATTTGGAGTGGTGCATCATGGGAAGGTGATATGGGGTTGACAGCTGAGGCAGAAGCAGTCTAATGTGATCTGAGCTCCTTGACAATGAATCAACAGATCTCAGCCAAAAGTGGTTGAAAGCTGAGATAGGCCAAGATTCATCTGAACAGCATTCAATTTATTTAGACTTTAGTTCAAATTGAATAATGATCTCATTAATAATGGCTAAGAACATTGAAATCATTACTTTAATCATGATGTCACTGATCATGATTGAATAACTAAAATCACAGTACCAGCACATCTACTACCGCTACCACAACTAGTTCTATCAATGTGAATAAGGCTAATATGGAAATTCTAATAAAAAAACAATGCAATATTTATCATTGTGCAGTCACTGATAATACGAATGGCACTGGCATTCATTCATTCATGAATAGAGGTAGTCTGACTGTATCAGCTGTGTCTAAATGTAATATTAATCCCCCATTGAAGGTCACCATTTGTCATGTCTGAGCCCTCGCTGTGTTGTCTGTGTCTCTCCAGGCAACATGCTCCCTGTGTTCTGCGTGGTGGAGCATTACGAGAGCCCCATCGAGTTTGACAGCAAGGAGGAGCATGCCGAGTTTGTGCTGGTCAGGAAAGACATGCTGTTCAACCAGCTCATCGAGATGGCCCTTCTGTCACTGGGCTACTCGCACAGCTCGGCGGCACAGGCGAAAGGTAGGACTGGCACAAGCCCCACTCTATTGATGACCCGCTCACACACACATACACACATGCACGCACATACACACACACACATATACAAACTCAGGCATGCACGCACACACACCCGCACACACACAGGCCCGCTCCATGAACTATAGAACTGGCCTTGCTATGATTTGGCTTCTCCCACAGCTTACCCCACATACACTCCCCCCTTCCATCCACACACGCACACACACACACACACACACACACACACACACACACACACACACACACACACACACACACACACACACACACACACACACACACACACTCACTCACACACTGCCCCCTCCCCCACGCTCCCCACACACACACAACCGCCTTAGCTGTCCAGGCCTCTGATAGTTTCCCAGCTGATCTGAAGGCTCAGTAACGTAGGCTGACATTGATCCCAGACAGGGATGCAACTATATGTCTCTCAGGAGTTCTCAGGGCCTCTCTGCTCTGTAAACCTCTAGCTAGAACACTCAGTGGGAGTGAAGGTGGAACCCGTTGCAGCTGACTGCAACTCTAACACACAGACCTGGGCGGGGCTTACTGGGAAAAGAGATGTCAATCTTAATGTGGCCTTGCTAGGAAAATACAGAATCAATCAATGATTGTAAATGTTTATCTGTATGCGTCTAACTTTGAGAAACATAACATTTACCATTGATTGTGTTTGTGTTTCTCTTTCCATTTCAGGTCTCATTCAGGTGGGCAAGTGGAACCCGGTCCCACTGTCCTACGTGACGGACGCGCCGGACGCCACCGTGGCAGACATGCTGCAGGACGTGTACCATGTGGTCACGCTGAAAATTCAGCTGCACAGGTCAGTCTCCACATCCTGTTGCCTAATCAACTACCCACCCAATGCAAGTCCAGTGAAGTACCCAACCACATCACCCTCCTGACCCCACCACCCAGCTATGCTAGTCTGGTGTAGCATGCGTACCTATTAAACTTGGGTTAAACACCCAACACATAGGCCTACCATTCCTTTCCATGCTTCCACCCTAACTCAAATTAGCATTATAGCCATAGACTTACCTGGAATCCAGCCATAGACCCCATAGTCATGGATGGGCTGGACATAGCAATGGTAGCTGTCCAGTCCATACAAAAACGGTGCATGGCAGTCAGGTTTGCTCATAGCACCTACTGTAAAACAGTACACACCATTTACGTTATCTATCATATCTATCCTACCCTGCCTTTCTAAGGTCTTCAAAAGCCAAGTTAACAAACTGATCACCGACCATTTTGAATCCCACCGTACCTTCTCCGCTATGCAATCTGGTTTCTGAGCTGGTCATGGGTGCACCTCAGCCACACTCAAGGTCCTAAACAATATCATAACCGCCATCGATAAGAGACAATACTGTGCAGCTGTATTCATTGATCTGGCCAAGGCTTTCGACTCTGTCATTCACCACATTCTCATCGGCAGACTCAACAGCCTTGGTTTCTCAAATGACTGTCCCGCCTGGTTCACCAACTACTTCTCAGATAGAGTTCAGTGTGTCAAATTGGAGGGCCTGTTGTCCAGGCCTCTGGCAGTCTCTATGGGGGTGCCACAGGGTTCAATCCTCGGGCCGACTCTTTTCTCTGTATATATCAATGATGTCGCTCTTGCTGCTGGTGATTCTCTGATCCACCTCTACGCGGACGACACCATTCTGTATACTTCTGGCCCTTCTTTGGACAGCTTCCGGACGAGCTTCAATGCCATACAACTCTCCTTCCGTGGCCTCCAACTGCTCTTAAATGCAAGTAAAACAAAATGCATGCTCTTCAACCGATCGCTGCCCACACCTGCCCGCCCGTCCAGCATCACTACTCTGGATGGTTCTGACTTAGAATATGTGGACAACTACAAATACCTAGGTGTCTGGTTACACTGTAAACTCTCCTTCCAGACTCACATTAAGCATCTCCAATCCAACATTTTATCTAGAATTGGCTTCCTATTTCGCAACAAAGCTTCCTTCACTCATGCTGCCAAACATACCCTTGTAAAACTGACCATCCTACCGATCCTTGACTTTGGCGATGTCATTTACAAAATAGCCTCTAACACTCTACTCAGAAAATTGGATGCAATCTATCACAGTGCCATCCGTTATGTCACCAAAGACCCATATACTACCCACCACTGCGACCTGTGTGCTCTCGTTGGCTGGCCCTCGCTTAATATTCGTCGCCAAACCCACTGGCTCCAGGTCATCTATAAGTCTTTGATAGGTAAAGCCCGCCTTATCTCAGCTCACTGGTCACCATAGCAGCACCCACCCGTAGCACGCGCTCCAGCAGGTATATTTGACTGGTCACCCCCAAAGCCAATTCCTTCTTCGGCTGCCTTTCCATTCAGTTCTCTGCTGCCAATGATTGGAACGAACTGCAAAAATCCCTGAAGCTGGAGACTCATATCTCCCTCACTAGCTTTAAGTACCAGCTGTCAGAGCAGCTCACAGATCCCTGCACCTGTACATAGCCCATCTGTAAATAGCCCATCCAACTCCTTCATCCCCATACTGTTATTTATTTGATTTATTTTGCTCCTTTGCACCCCGGTATCTCTACTTGCACACTCATCTTCTGCACATCTATTACTCCAGTGTTTATTTGCTATATTGTAATTATTTTGCCACTATGGCCTATTTATTGCCTTACCTCCCTCATCCAACCTCATTTGCACACACTGTATATAGACTTTTTCTATTGTATTATTGACTGTTTGTCTGTTTATTCCATGTGTAACTCTGTGTTGTTGTTTGTGTCGCACTGCTTTGCTTTATCTTGGCCAGGTCGCAGTTGTAAAGGAGAACTTGTTCTCAACTAGCCTACCTGGTTAAATAAAGATGAAATAAATATAAAAATGTAATACGTTGACCACAGTCAGTAGCCACACCAACAAGATCTCATAGTTTCCCTTCGAAATTCAACATATTATGGATGAATGTCTATTTTTTACGCTTTTATTACGTGTGGTCACAGGGTTAATTCCACATGGTTACAGGATTAAAACAGAAACAACTCAAAGGTTAACAGTTTGGGCATTAATAGTTAAGGTTAGGGCTATGGTTTGGGGAAGGCTTAACCTTTCACCCCAGTGGGCTAAATCAGGGTCATAGAGAGTGTTTCTTGGTAGTCTTAAACAAATCTACTTTAAGTTTGCATCCCAATATTACACTTTGTATACATCACAGAAGACGGAAATATACCAAAACCGTTTGACATAGAAACACATATTTTTGGCATAAAAAGAAAAGGTATGTTTATTTATGATGAAATTATGAAAAATATTTATAACAATCCACTTATAAGGCCACTAGTTCATTTGACAGCAGGAAAAGGCTACAACTAAATAATAAAAAAACATGCAATATTACCATCAGGTATCATCAGTATTCACAGTGTTCTCAAAGCTTGCTAGTGCATTGTGAACTGCAGTAGCACAGTGGTCTCACTCCGATCATCATCAGTTCTCGCCCACTGCTGGGCAAAAGTTGATATTTCTGCTGGTGTGAGAGCCGAGGAAGGCATATATCGACATTCTCAGGACGTTTTCAAACATCCAAAATCGCCGCCTATTTCTAATGACCAGTCTTGCCACACAGCCCACACATACTGTTTACAGACCACACAGCAGCCACAGACTACACACACACACACACACACACTGAGATTGGTACTGCTGGTTTAGAGGCCTGTGCCAGCTGCACACACTCAGCCCTACCCTCACTAGTTCACTGCTAATGCAACCCTCTGGGGGGTTGTTCACTCACACACACGCACACACACTCACATACACACACATACACACACAGGTTGTTCTCCCCTCCCTCTCTTTCCTCCCCTCCTCTGCACACACACCAGCCAGGACACAGACGGTTGTGTTTATTTCCAGCAAGCTTGTGTGCCTGCATGGATAGCTGTCTGTCTATCTCCACTCGCCCCCCTCTCTTTTCCTCCCCTCTGTTCCTTTGCTTTCCCCAGAGGCTCTCTAGCTGCTACAGCCGTTTAAGGTGTTCTGGCAAAGCCTCAACCAGAGCCGTGTGTGTGTTGTGTGTGTGTGTTCGCCCTCTATCTTTGAATCCTCAAACTTCTACCTATCTACCTTCTGTTTATTATATATGCATCAAATATATCAAAGTACCTACAACATTTTGATAACCTCGAAGACAATAGCAACCCGTCTCCCCCACCACACACACATAAACTCAATAGACACCCATACCAACTGTGGAGTGTACGGTTCACGTGTTTCTTTTGTCGTTGCCATAATTCAGGAATGCATGCAATGCGAACACGGCCATATGTCCCACACACGTGACGTCTGCGTTGCGCGTGCTTGATCAAATGAAGAGATCCTTATCTGAAGCGAACGGGGCTCTCTCACTGGAGACCTGCTTGTTCACTTTCGAATTCCCCCTCATTAAAACGATCTGGTTTGAAAGGGGGTCCACTTGTCTGTAAATAGAGTACATTCATCCATATATCGCATAGGCCCATACATTATTTGTCTTTTTATCAAAAATGTGTGTTTTTACGTGCGGCATGTTGTTATTTCCTTTCCCCCCGCTGCAGAAATCTAACATCAATCTAGCCCGTAACACCTTAAATTGTTTCGCCGAGCACATCGAGCCAGGAAGGTAGAAGTAACATGAAATAATAGTCGCCACATGCAGCTGATGTATAATTCATGCATCAATACAGCAGATGTGTTGTATAAAGTAATTAACTAATCAGAACAATCAGGAGAGAGAAAGGGAAGGAGAGAGAGCGAGGGAAAAGGGAGGGAGGGAGGGAGAGAGAGAGAGCAATCTCCAGATGCATCTGCTTGATGCGCCAAATGAAATCTGTCTGTCTTGGAGGGGCGCTTGCAGCAGGAAAGCAAGGCCCTGTGCTCATCTCTCTCTCTCTCTCTCTCTCCCCCTGTTCTCTCCTGTTCTCTTTTCTCTCCTTCTCTCTATTTCCCCCTCCCCTGTCTCAATCTCCCTGTTCTCCGTCTTCTCCTCCCACCCTCATCCCTTTCTCTTTCTCTCTCCCCCTCTATCTCTTCTTCCTACCTCCTATCTCGTCTCACAGTTGTCCTAAACTGGAGGACCTGCCGCCAGAGCAGTGGACCCACTCTACAGTAAGAAATGCCCTCAAGGAGTTACTCAAAGACATGAACCAGAGCTCTCTGGCAAAAGAATGTCCCTTATCACAGGTGCTGGAGCCGTCCACAAACCCCCACTATTCCATTTGCCAAAGACTGCCAGTGTCCCTTTTTCAAATGCCCAGAGTTTGATAGAGTGGAACACGATGGAGAATTCCATAGACAATCCAAATCAATACCCATTGTCGTCCATATAGATGCCCCCCCCCCTCTTCTTCTCTTCCTCCCTCATTTGCAGAAGCAGTACTGTTGATTGAATGCAGGGTTATTGTTGGGTAAACAATGGACCAACCCAGAATAATCTTGATTCTCCTCTTTATATGTCAGGCTAGAAATATGTATGTTTTTTGGAGTTTTTTTCTCTGACCATTATGTAATACACTCACTCTGTATTCAAGTAGCTTGACTCTATAGAATTGCAGCTTTCGTCGTATATCATAGCTCATAACAGAAGCTGTTCTGCAGGAAAGAAACTGCAGTATATCTATCACAGGAGCCGTCTGGGTGTGTGTGTGTGTTTGTGTGCTCTTACGATATAGAGTGTGTGTGTGAGCGCTTACGGTATGGAGTGTGTATGTTATGGTGTGCGGTATGGAGTGGACTCTACCCTCACCGAGGCTGCCGTATGGTCACCCAGAGGCCCGTGGTGTGTTTGTTTGTGTTTAGCCGGGCAGAGCGTGGCGATGATGTAAAGAGTCCCCCGGTGGTGTTCAGGCTGAGCCGTGCCGCGGCTCCCTCCCTCTCTGCCCGGTAATCACCCTGTTTACGGTCCGTATGTGAACAACTCTCTGATTTTACTCTGTTGTTCAGCCATTGTTATTTACTCATTGTAAGACGCTCTGTGTTGGTAAGAGGGTCTGTTTTACAGGCTACCGGAAATATGAAATGATAGTTGAGATGTGCATTGTTAATCCCAAATATCACATATGATATACTCTAAGCAGCTATCCTTTTACTTGCATTGTAGGGGTTCACAGATGGCCCAACATGAAAATATCTGACATATGTTACACTGTGGGTTCTGCATTGCTATACCCACAGAGAGGTGTGTTGTTGCTTTTCATAGGTCTCTCTATAAGTCTCATTTGGGCCATTGAGCCCAGTATTAGACCTGCGTGGCTACTCCTGTTTCCTATCTGTATTAGAGTCTCTGATGATAGTGCCTGAGGGGGACGTGATGGGCGGCAGGTGAGAAGCCACAGAGGCCGAGGCGCTCCTAAAGCTTCTGGGAATCCAACAGCGCCCGGGGAGAGGAAAGGGCGTGTTCGGAGGCTTGGATGATTGGCAGCTTTTATAGGATTAGTGTCTCCTTGATATTCAGGAGGGTAATCCTGGGGAGAGAAAGGTTAATAAACAGAGAATTTGGGGGAGAGAATGAACACTACTTCAGAACAGGGCTCAAAGAGAGAAAGAAAGGGGGGGGGGGGAATCTTGAAAAAACGGCGCCTTTGTTCTGGGTCTTGTCAAACATTTAGTTCATTCTTTTGTGGTGGGGAGTCATGCTTTGTGTGTTTGGCCTACAAATGCCCTGAAGAGACTCCGACTCCAAGAGAGGGGCGGGGGGCCTGAGAGAAAAGAGACTTTATTCACCACTGTGACTATTGTTATTGTTCCCAGTGGAATATCATTTGACTGCACTCAGATGGAGTTTGAGTGTAATGCCCCCAGTAGAGGAAAAGTAGATGGGGTCTCACTAAAAAGTTTGACTCCCGTCCACCCCCTTCTCCTCATCACCACCCTCTCTGAGAGTGCCGGCTCAGTGACTGGGAGCGAACTTAACCCCCAGGCTCCTCTGAAACTACGGCAACAAAAGAGGCCCCCCTCGCCTCTCTGCCCCCTTCCCTGACAGAGCAGCTGTCCTGTTGCATAGCAGCAAATAACCATCAAATGCCATCTTTGTGAGCCTGGGCTCTGCTCTGAGGCTGCCAGTGGCTGAGGTAGCGGGTAGGGTCTATTGGCGTGTATGTGTGCGTTTGTGTGTGCGGACATGTGTGCGTGTGTGTGGGAAGGGGTGGGGACGCTTAACCCAATTGGTGTGGAATTGACTGTAATTAGTTTTAGATGTTTGGGGGGGAGAAGCAAGATATTAGCCACAATCAGAGCTAGGAAACAAGAAAAGGGTGAGTGTACGGTGTCTTAGTTAGTTTATGTGTGTGTGTGTGTGCAATATGCTTGCAGGCCATGGCAGGTTTTACCAACGTGTCTTTTTCATGCGTCTCTCTCCCATGACGGAAAGTGGAGTAGATAGTTGGGGCAGATAACGGCTCTGTGTGACTTCCTGGGGACACTGATAAGCTCCTGTGCTGTAGATGGCTATCACTTAAAGGGCCCAGGGCAGGCAGACGGCAGCATCCTGGTGCCACACAGTACCCACCACTACCTGTTGATGGCTGCTGGCTGGCAGAGGCTTCGTGGGCACGAGGTGGCGGTGGTTATTTGCATGGCTTGGCAAGTGTGTGTACCGTGTCTGTGCTTGTGTGTGTGTGTGTGTGTGTGTGCGTGTGCGTGTGTGTGTGTGTGTTTGTGCCCCAGTGAGAGGTGTGAAGTATGGAGGGAGATGCCTGATTAATGAGGACTGTTTATTAGAACATCTGTGTCAAAGATGAACACAGGAAGTGTGTCTTGGGTGGGCCCTGCTATAGCTGGCTCCGCCTCGCCCAGATACTGTAAATATAGCATGCTACGCCCAAGGAATAGCTCCCATTATGCCACAGTACTGACTACACTGTACTCACCAAAATAGTGCATTCATATGGACTTGGTTCGGCTGATATACTGTTCTGTATGTGCCATTTTTCTGTTAACACTACTGAAGATACCAATTGTCAGATCCTCAATAACTCATCCTCAATGATCATTCCGCAATTCACCGGGATTGTAATGTATGCCAGTTGTGTAGTAGTGTTGAGGTCAGGAGTTCAGCATCAGGTCCATAGTGATCCACAGCAGCAGACTCAATCCTCCCTCGTCTTCCATCTCCGGTGAGGAGGAGTGGGAGATGTGGTTGCGGCTCGGCTGCCAGCACCGTGTGTTGTTCACTGAAGTGCTGTTGTGCCAGAAGGTTTCCCTCCCGTCCCCAAGTGCTCATATTAAAGATATGATAAAGATGGCATACCTGTAATTTGAAAACAGATGGTTTCATCTTTTGAATATTTATAACAATCAAAACAATTTCTCCTGCTATTCACCCGCAGGCCAGGAAGGTGTTAAAACATTTAATGAAAAGAAGACTGCGCCTTGTTTGCGAGGAATGCGTTCGAGAAATAAATAAGGAAGAGTAGAGTCAATTGTGGAGAAGGCGAGAGGGCACAGATATAAAAGCCTTATGTCTCTTGAAGATGTTTTTTAACATATTGTGGAGAGCCAGAGAAAAAAGAAAAGAGTCATCTGTTTACATTGCCTGATTTCCAGATGCTAACTTTTAATAGTCTGTTTGTTATTTTACTTTTTGAAAGCAAACTGCTCTTTACTGTAGTACTTCACCCTGCATATCAACAAGGCTGCTAATTTAGTGAAGCTCACTATTTGCCTTCCTCCCAGAAAGGTTCTCTCAAACTCCGTGGCATTTGCTATAAAGGGACACACCTCTTATATTTCATTTTGATTTGTTTTACATTTGGAAAGACAAGACCAAGATTTGTGCATGACTGCTAAAAAATGGTCTTTGCTAGAATATTGTTGTTTGTGCACCGAAATGTTTTATTCATTTTGACAAGAAAACACAGTATCAGTGCATGTCACACCAGCGTTAATATATGTCCTCGTGCCGCACATTGCGGATCCTGAAGGTTTTCTCTCTCTTTACCAATCTCTCTCTTTCAGAGTATGATCTCCTCCATTGTGAACAGCACTTACTATGCAAATGTGTCGGCGGCGAAGTGTCAGGAATTTGGGCGCTGGTATAAACATTTCAAGAAGACAAAAGATATGATGGGTAAGCAAAATGTCACACTAACACTGTCTTATCAGACCCCCCAATCACCATTCCAATACGTCTGCCCCATGTCCCCCCCTCTTCCCAGTACATTAAACACATTTTAATCACATCATCTAATGATGGCTCTTCTCAGATATTTCCCTGTACACTGCTCAGGTGCACAATGTTTTCACCGTTTCCCTGAATCCATTCAGAGTAATCTATTATTGCTTATCAGATGTAGTTTAGTATTCGGTAATGGCTGTCAAATCACAGACTAAATTGAGGTCCGCGACCTTTGTTTATGAATACTGTTTCAGTTACCTACAAATGACATGCAGTAAGGATGATTTTCCTGGCCATCATCTGGTTTGAAATCAATCTGTTTTTCCTTGTCAAAGTAGAACAAGGCTGGCTTTGTATTTTAGATAACTCAGTTAGTCCTCCTTGTCCCTGTTTGGAAATTAGGTCACATAATTCAGATACTGTCTATTTTATGTGTTTTGGTCATGAAATACTATACCAGTCATATTAATAGAGTTTAATATACAGTCATTTAGAGTATTGGTTTCAACCTACTGTGTAGAAATCCAGCTTCCTATACAAGCTAGTGCTCATGTTGATTACATTCAAGATTAGTGGCGGTCGGTGCTGTTTAAGATTAAGGAGGACGATTTATTTTTTATGAGCATGGCATTATTTCTATTACAGCATATTGTATGACTGTCATTCATATTCCATTAACCCAGCTCAATGTAACATCAACGTGATACTTTCATTTTCCCTGTACCCATCATGAGTTTGCTACAACCTAGCCTAAGAATAAACGTTTATAACTTGGGGGAACTGGTCGAGAGACAAATGGGAGTAATCAAGATGAAAGACAGTGACACATTCAATACCTTCTTGCACACTCATGCTTGTATCTAGTTGATCTAGGGTGTAATCATTAGTTCAAACAGTTCCAAATGAGAGTTTCTATTGGACAAATTCAGGTAGAAGAAATTAATTTCTTCAAATTTGTTCAAATATTTTCTTTCTCTCGTTTATAGTAAACTACTCACCACATTTTATGCACTTCACAGCTAGCGAGCTGTAGCTTATTCTTTCAGTACTAGATTCAATCTCTGATCTTTTGATTAGGTGGACAACATGTCAGTTAATGCTGCAAGAGCTCTGATATGTACATCCTCCGGAACTCGTAATAATTACTGTGTAAGTCTATGGAAGGGGATGAGAACCATGAGCCTCCTAAGTTCTGTATTTAAGTCAATGTACCCAGAGGAGGACGGAATCTAGCTGTCCTCTGGCTACACCATGGTGCTTCCCCAGAGAGTGCTGTTGAGGCTACTGTAAACCTTCATTACGAAACAGTGTATTTTGATCAGTTATTTGGTGATGTGACTATATTAAGTAGAGTTTTATCTAAAAAGGATAACTTTTTAAATGTTTCACTATTGACATTTTTATGAAATTCACTGAGTAGGGTGATCCTCCTCTGAGGAATCTTCACTGGTCAAGATATAAGACCAGAATGTTTTTATGGTTTTGCAAGTGCACACTGTTCTGATCATATCGTACTCCATTTGTCTGGACACATAACACCACAACATGGACACATAACACCACTGGCCCCTTACCCATCCTCTTGTGTACACAGACACATTTGACCTAACAGTCTTTATGGTTTATGGAAGAGTACATAAAGAATGTAGGATCTCAAGTAACAGCGATGTTGAAACTACACATCAAGTCCTGTGTGTATTTAGAATGTCATATTTATGTGTACATGGGATATGAGGTGAAGCGTAGTGGGTATCAACGCTGTGGCATCCCTTATGTCCACATGAACCCTTTCTTCCCCTGGTCATGTATCATGTAGATTGTATGGGGTGTTAAACCTCTCTTTCTCTCTCTTCACCTGTGCACTGTATGTCTTGTCCCCTCTCTCTCTCTGTGTGTGTGTGTGTGTGTGTGTTTGCGGTCTTGCCCACACGTCTGTGCAGGCATGCGCCAACCCTCGCAGCTGGAGGGCTACCTGGGGACGTGTGTCCTCCACGACAGCCCGCGTGGCAACACACTAGGTACGTCGCGTGGCCACACACACACACCGTCTGTGGACACACACACTGCACTACTGTCCCTACCCAGTCCCTGCGAAAGCTGGCACCCCTCAGGTGGCTGTTTGTCGCCCGCGGCGACACTCTCAACCTTAATATTCATGAAAGGATGCCTACTATGCGTGCCCATTGAGTGGCAGCAATGGCGTAGAGGGCACTGTTGAAAGGGAGCATGTTAGTCTTTCCTTTGTGCTTCAGTGCCACTGTAGTTTCATAAACATACACTTAGTCTACCACATGGGCAGTGTAGTTATCTTGCCTTACATCGAGACACTGTCTGTAATTGAAAATGCGTCTGGTTAAACACATTGAAGAGTCCTGGTCGACAGTCTCTGCTGTCAGAGCTGCCTCTATGGGACCCGGCAAAGTGGTCTCTACTCTGTTGAAGTGTGATAGCAGTTCAGGGCAGTCCCCCTATCCAGCAGGAGAAAGAGTTCCATGGGGTTTGGACCCCCCTTACTCTCTCTCTCTCTCTCTCTCTCTCTCTCTCTCTCTCTCTCTCACTCTCTCTCTCTCTCTCGCTCTCACTCTCTCTCTCTCTCTCTCTCTCTCTCTCTCTCTCTCTCTCTCTCTCTCTCTCTCTCCCCCTCTCTCTCCCTTGCTCTCTGTCTCTCTCTCCCCCTCTCTCCATCCCTCTCTCAACCCACATCCCATTCCCATTGTGTGTTTAATCCGGGACTCTTTTGTGGCTGGATTCCACACAAGGACTCCCGCATCTGTGGCTGCCTTCTCTCCAGGGCCTGCCGTGCTTTTCTGACACCCCTATTTATTTTTTATTTTCATGGAAATGCTGTTTGTGTGTGTGTGTGTGTGTGTGTGTGTGTGTGTGTGTGTGTGTGTGTGTGTGTGTGTGTGTGTTTGTGCGTTCAGTATGTGTGTGCATGTGTGCGTGTGTGTGTATTTGTGAGCATGCCCCCCAGCAATGTGTGTGAGCACAGAGTAGAGACAAGAGCGAAACATCACAGCCAGGGAATGCCGAGGATTATGGGAGAGATGTAATTATTACCCCCCTTTTTTTCTTAATAATTTGTTTTGACAAATACTGAAAAGAACAGTTTTGGCTGGTTGTTGTGTTTCCTGACAGTTAACAAAACATGCTGCTATACTTGGGATTATTGTGTGGATTTTTGGAACCCTTCCAGGCACTCAATCTTTTATCTCTCGCTGAAATATGGAGTTTGTGGAAGATTTTCTCTTCCTAACACCAATTTGTGCTTCTCAGAAATATGATTTATATGATTCAATATGATTTTTTGGCCCCATGTTGGCAGTTGCACACATCTAGGTGTAAATGGTATGGATTATTTAAGAGACACTATTCTGAGTTCAGTGCATGTAAATGTTTAAATCTATATGAATTCTTTAGATAGAAAACCTCAGCAGATTCAAGCATATCCAGTCTGACGAAACCTCACATTCACTCATAGTCACTTTGATATCCTCTTAGATTTTGTAAATTATTATTTTCATCCACAGACGTGTAATTTAGACAGAGCTCAAAATACTCACAAGCTGCCATTATGGACTTAAATATTCCCAAAATGAGAGACACCATAAATAGTACATTCATTTTTCCTTAGGCCCGAGGAAGAGGTCATGTCTAGGATGCTCCTTACAAGGTAGAGATCCTCTTCCTCTCTCTCTCTCTCTCTCTTCTCTCTCTCTTTATCCCCTCCCTGGGGTTATATTTAGGCCGTCCCCAAAAATATCATATTGGCTAGCTTCCGTATCTTGTTTTAGAATTAGGGACATAAAGAGCGATTCAGGGATTATCTGTCTCACAGTATGCGCAGACACACACACACAAACATACATACACACACACTTGTTTTTATTGCTCACATGATTGGGCCATATAAACTAACTTTATAAACTAATTCCGGGAGCTGCCAAGGCTCTGGGGGCTGTCTGCAGGTCGCCCACTGAGGCCCTTTGTCTGGGGCCTGAATTTAGGGTGAGACTTTTAAGACAGGCAAGTGTCTGGACAGCTATTTCTTTTCACAGGGACACAGGTTTGTTCAGAGGCTGTAAAGTTTTGTTGCTCAGAGATTTGGCCTGATGCACTGTTTTCAATTTCAAAGTCTGTTTTACTCATCTGAGTGGGTTGGACAGTGTGCATTGGTACATTCTGTCTGGGCATTTTCTGCTGTACTCTTCAGCCAGTATTCAAAGTGTTTAAATTGACCCCCTCTCTCCTCTCTTTCCCCTCCTCTAGCAGACATGGACGGCCTGTCCGACCACTCCCCTCCGGGCCCCAACCACAACCATCTGACCTTCTCCCAGCAGCCCATCCCGGGCAGCACGGCCGAGCAGCCCCCCTCCTCCCCGGTTCTCCCCCTGCCCCCTCCGTCCCACAGTGGGGGCCAGACGCCCGGCCGCCCGGCTCAGCTCCCCCTGGCCTGCATCACCCTGGCCTGGTGTCCACCCCCATTAGCCCCCAGCTGGTGAACCAGCAGCTAGTCATGGCCCAGATTCTCAACCAGCAGTATGCCGTCAACCGGCTCCTGGCACAGCAGTCGCTGTCGCAGCAGTACCTCAACCACCCACCGGTCAACCGAAACTCCCTGACCAAGCCACTGGAGCCCCAGGTAGCCAGCAACACCGAGGTGTCCATGGAGATATACCAGTGGGTGAGGGACGAGCTGAAGAGGGCCGGCATCTCCCAAGCCGTGTTCGCCCGCGTGGCTTTCAACAGGACCCAGGTGAGGAGGGTCAGAATTTAACTCAGACTTTTGCATAAATCACCCATTGATGCCAATAGGAGATTTGGGGAAAGATCGCAACATCTCAAGATAGAATTATGTGCTAATAGGACTGGAAATGAAAGCACTCCGACAAAGAGCTCTGACACATCTGTCACAAGGACAGAATTGTTTTGAGTTGTTGTGCCGCAAAGTCAAACTCTGCATTCTTGTCGGCAAACAGTTCATCTTACAACAACCTAGCACCACAACAACAACAATTTAAAAGCTATAGTACACCTGGCAAGCCGCAACGTCAGAGCACCAGGCGCGGTCACGGCTTGCGCTCCCTCTGCTAAGACATGTGATTTCACTTCACAGGCAGGCAGCGCAGCAGGGCTCTGACAGAGATAATGTCTTAAGATGTTCTGCATATTTTGGGGGGAGGTGGCAGCAAACCTCATTACTCCTCCGCCACTTTGAAGTTGTGTGTGAAACTTCTTGATAAGAATCTATTGGAATCAGTGCGTACCGACGCTCTCTCCACAAATACAGTTAAGTGGATAGCAAGCAGACAGTGGTGTTTTTGTGCAAATTGACAAGCCATTCTCCTTTCAGCCTTTAACTCTCCGGTATGAAGAAATAGTAATGTGCCTTTTGAGAGCCTCCTCTTGTATTATTTATTGTGTGTTAGTGTTTTTCTCTTCCTGTTTCTGCCGAGGGTGTTAATAAGGCTGCGTGTGGTGTCTACGCGGGGCGGGGCGGGTTGGACACACCGGGGCTCGCCGTCCCTTTGTTGTCGAAGCGGCCGATAGACTGGGGAGATGGCCGGGTGTAATAAACATGCAAGCGTACACAAACACAATTGCACACACACAGACACGCGTATACGCAAACACATAAGACACACACACATGCGCACACACACACATATTCTCGCACAATCTTCAGAATACCTGTGACATGCACTCAATGTCAGTATGAAAGCTTGTCTCCCCGTTCAGAGTTGATACCTGTATCTAGTTATACATACTTGGCTCCGTTATCAAGTGAATCTATTTCAATGTCCGCCAGTGTTTCATTAAGTCACAAGCACAGTGTGTTTTCTTAAACCACCGTACCATTAGTTAAACAGCGGAGCCACTAGTTCCAGCTCCGGTAGTTGGTCTAACTATCAACAGAACTGACCTCAAGATGTTTATTACATAATCATTTTGTTTATTTCCAAATCACACACCTATTGAAGAAGAGAAGCTGAAAATGGATCACTCAGTGTGTGTGCAACGGCGGATGAAAAGCCTCGATCACACAGTCCTGATAATACAGTGATTCCCGTAATGACAGGATTCATAGCTATTGAAAAGGAACAGTGGATACACTGATTGCTACGCTGCTACTCACTGAGTCGATGTGCTGTAGTAGTTACATCATCCTCTGGGTCTGGGAGAGTTTACTAGTAGAAATAGAATGTTCACAACGGACATGAAGTCAATGTATGAGTCTTCTCAGGGCTTACAAATAGGGCATCTCCCTCTCTCTCTCTCTCTCTCTCTCTCTCTCTCTCCCTCTCTCTCTCTCTCTCTCTCTCTCTCTCTCTCTCTCTCTCTCTCTCTCCCTCCCTCTCCCACTCTTCCTCCCAGGGCCTGCTGTCTGAGATCTTGCGTAAAGAGGAGGATCCTAAGACGGCCAGCCAGTCTCTGCTGGTCAACCTGCGGGCCATGCAGAACTTCCTGCAGCTGCCCGAGGCCGAGCGAGACCGTATCTACCAGGACGAGAGGGAAAGGAGCCTGACGGCTGCCTCGGCCATGGGGCCTGCGCCACTCATCAGCACCCCGCCCACCCGGCCAGTGCAGGTATGGAACGAACAGGCAAGCATGCACACAGACAGAGCAGAGTGCACACACACACACACATACACACACTCACACAAACATATTTATTTTGACCTTAAATTGTACAGCAAGTGCCACTACCCACCCCACTCTTAAAATAGGAAGCAACTCAATGACGACAAGTTCTGTGAAGGAGCAAATCTCCCCCAGTCTGTCAGTCAGTCAGTTCCTCATTCAACTGCCTGACCACCAGCTCTCCACTGTCTCTCCCACAATCAAAGTCCTTTATTGGACAGGTATGTGGCAACTTTTCCACTTAAGCACATTTTGAGTGCGGTCGAGTGTGTCTGGGGCGGAGAGAGCCAGACAAAGACCTCCTCTGTTCAGCCTCGGACTGAAGACTGCCTTTTATTTGGGAGAGAAATGTCCCTGTGCCACCCATTGGCCAAACAGGGAGGCCCCTTTGACTACATGGCCAGATCGCAGTGGCCGTCCTTACAAAACTGGAAGGAAAGGGAAGAATCAGACTCTGAACCAGTGGTTTTAAACTAGGAAAAGGCCACTTTACAGTTCACAGGTCTTCCTCAACAGTCAGTTGGCTGTGAAAGCTGGACATGGAAAAAGGGAGAGAAATCCAATAGAGAGAGGAAGAGAGAGAGACAGACACAGAGAGGGAGACAGAGTGATAGAGAGAGAAAGCGAGAGAATGAGCGAGAGAGAGCTGTCCCTCGTACAATGACACATTGACCAGACTCGACCATGTTTCTGCTATCAGACATACCTCTGTTCAGGCCCTAATTCTGTTTACTTCAGTATCGTCCATTTCAAACGTGTGGATCAGGAGGTGCACACACCTTTCTTGATTGAATAATTGGGTTAGTCAAATTCCAGGGCTGGGATTTCAGTTTTTGTAGTTGTAGAGGTGGGCTTGTATACTAAATGCATAATTTTACGGGGCAGTACAGGACACACATACCTTTTCGCTTCATTATAACTGGCTTATTCTCGATAGGTCACATCTAAATTCCCACCATTTACTATACAGTTATTTACTTCTTGCTGAACATGAAACGTCATAGTAGCATATGATCATTAGCCCTAATATGCATTCTTCTATTCTTCCCTTCACCTATGACTGAGTCCTACTGTATCATAGTATGCTCTGTCCTGGACATATGCCAGACTCCCACTGACAGCTCCTATAAAGTATAAAGTAATGCGTTGGGAGATTTAGCCACATAAATCAGTCAGGGTAGCAATTGAGCAGACAGGGAGGCTTTTATAGGCCTCCTAAAAAATGATGCGGAGGTATGTTTCTCATGTGTGCCCATGGGTGGCTCCAGTGCCCTCACCAGTCTCTGCATGTCCCAGGCTTAACAATTAGAGCTACTGAGGAAATTGTTGGTAGTCAGTACACACACTGACACCCCTCGCCTACTGAGTCATAAATGGTTAAAAAGATGCCCAGGAATCTTAAAACATTCCAGTTTACCACAAATTTGGGGTCCATTATCTTTTCATAACCACCAAAATGGCTCCCCTGTTAGATGTCTAGACATATACATTAAACATTTATTTGCGATTTTTACAGATTGTTTTGGGCAAGTTTGTAACTGACAAGATTAATACTTGAGTAATTTAATTATTGCCTACACGTAAAAAAAATAATAATATATATATATATATATAAAAGGGTTTCCTCCTGAATGATGTTGATTCAATTCCATGTATCTCTCTGCAATCTGATTTCTGATCAGTTTATCTTCATCAATGAGACTGCAGTGTACTAAAGTTGTCATTGCACATGAACTATACCACCTTTGTGTTGATACAGCCTAACAATTGTTTGTTGTGTGCGTGTGCGTGCATGCGTGCGTGTGTGTTTGCGCTAATGTGTGTTCATGTGTTGTTAAATCCCCTTTCTAAGGGTGGGACTAAACAAACATGTCTCTGTTGCCCCAGCAGCCCAGGAGAGAAGACTGTAACAACGTCAGACCTGAGGACTGGAACCCCAGAATCCCTGTGGGCATCTCTCCTGTAAGAAAACACAGCAATGAACCATCTCTTTGTAACACTTTCACCGTTACTGTACTGTATCAATAACATTGCGATTCATGGTTATCGTAATAATGTATGTTGTGGCATTTTATGTATATTGTAGCATGATTTGCTCATAACAGTTTTAGAATTTAGAAGTTTAGTAGAAATACTTATTTATGAGTAATTCAAATACAAAAAATGTATTTATTCATCAATTGTTTGTTAATGCTTCAAAGTTATTATCAAGCGTTACCAATATGTTATATTATATTTGTTAAGGGAAGTTAATTAGACAAATGATGAGTTGTATGAAACCATTTAAAGTGAAATGGTCTCCCATGTTTTAAACCATGTTCTCTTTCCTTCGTTTACCTTTCTGGACAGATCCCCGAATCCAGAAAACACGGCAGCATCACCTTGTTTTCCAACCCTTTTGCTGACACCCCTTACCCTGCCCAGGTGAAGGCCTCTCCGCTCCCCAGCGAGTGGAACGGCAAAACGGAGAGCTGCATCCTCAACATCAACTCCTCCATCTATGACGAGATCCAGCAGGAGATGAAGAGGGCCAAGGTTTCCCAGGCTCTGTTTGCCAAAGTGGCCGCCTCCAAGAGTCAGGTACAGACCCATACGTTGACTTAGACTCTGTTTGCCAAGGTGGCCGCCTCCAAGAGTCAGGTACAGACCCATACGTTGACTTAGACTCTGTTTGCCAAGGTGGCCACCTCCAAGAGTCAGGTACAGACCCATACGTTGACTTAGACTCTGTTTGCCAAGGTGGCCGCCTCCAAGAGTCAGGTACAGACCCATACGTTGACTTAGACTCTGGATGCCAAGGTGGCCGCCTCCAAGAGTCTGGTACAGACCCATACGTTGACTTAGACTCTGGATGCCATTTTTGTACACACAACATACAGTTCTAGGCCACAGACCACTAAGAGCACAATTTGATACAGACACACAGACCTGCAGAACAACACCACATGCAATAAGTATTATTTTCCACTTTGCCACGCAGTTGAAGAGGGTTAACAAAGAAACTGGTCTCATTTTGGGAGAGATTGGCACTAAAGATTGAAAGAAAATGTTGAACAAAAGAATGTGTCTGGCTATAATATTGGGAACGTATGTTATTAAACTATTAGTTACAGTTCTGTGGATGTTCCAGCTTCAAATATAATGCACACATCAATATTTACAGAGCTAATATTTTAATTTCGTGCCTGAACTTGTCGTGGAGACATTTTGTCTCCTTTCCAGTGTGGTTGATGAAACATTAGAAAACAAAAGAATAAAACACGATATAAAACCAGATCTGGAGACATTCACCAGTTAAGGGGTCCAAAAACTGAAGCGCCACATTGTGCAACTCTCCTCTCTTCTCCGACTGGTGATTTATCGCCATAATGACATGTCTCCTTTATTGTGGGTTTAGCGAACAGCAGACAGTGTTTCAACACAAAACAAACCTGTTTATATTAGCTGTGCTCTGAATGACTCTCAGCTAAAGCGGAGCCTGTTATCTCGCCCAGGGAACAACCCACTCGTTGAATACTGGTTTGTGTGAGCAAAATTACCATCAGTTTAACTCTTATTAAAACTAATTAAAGAAATGCGTAGCAAGCCGTTATTATTAAAGGTTTGATATATTGGTGGAGCACAGTTGAAAATGTTTCCACAATTGTTACTTGATGAAGAAGAAGAAAATAGATTAAACAGGGGCCAAATTATCTGGAAATATCTGTGTGTTTTTTTTCGCTGATTGGCATGATTATAGGGGCAGATATCTTTGTTTTACCAAATTGCAGTTTGATGCACAAACCATTGTTTTTGTTCAGGAGTTCAAAGTATTTTTGGAAGAGAAGAGAGAAGAGGGGGAGAAAAAATATCTCTTCTCAGATTATTGTTTGTGAGTGAACAGGTTTCCACTGTGTTTCCTCCCTCCCTCTTTCTCTCTCTCCCTTTCTCTCTCTCTCTCTCGCTCTCTCGCACTCACTCTCTTCTCTCTCTCCTCCCTGTCTCCCTGCTCCTCCATTCATGGCGATGGAGGCGGAGGGTGTGAATGTGAATTGAGCAGCAGATAAGAAGTGTGCTAATTATGCCTGTGAAAGGGGGCCTGGGAGAGCACTTATCTCTGGCTCCATCTCGTAATGGGCGCTCCCCGGGCAGCTGGTGCCCCTCCTGGCCCACACCACCACCAGGGGCAGTGGCGGCTCCACTTCGCACCAGGCCCAGACTCAGAACCAGAGACCCAGGCCCAGGCTCTGCATTTTAGCACAGTGGGGGCTGCTGGTGCTGGGGTTGGAGGGTGAGGGAGTGAGGAGCTGGCGGTGGTGGATGGTGTTGGGGGACGGGTCCATCCATTGGGGTCCAGACTGGCAGGAGGAACGGGGGTTTGGGGGCGGGGGAGGCTCAGTCTCAATATGGAGGCTGGCACATGCGTGTCTGATTGGTGTGCCGTACCCCCACTGCCATCCCGGCACAGTGCAGGAATTCTCGGTGGTCGCACGCTCGCATGTATGCAGCCCACCACCCTGGAAGACCTGGCGAATGTTGGGGGTTGAAGGACAGGAGAGCTTGGCTCAGACAGCTATTGTGTGTGTCTGTGTGTGCGTTTGCCTCGTCTAGCCCTGCCCCTGTGAAAGATAGATAGAGCGAGGAGAGGAGGGGAAAGGAGGAGAGCGGAGAAGAGGGGAGGAGATCTGAGAAGGGGAGAAGGGGGCTGTGGAGTGGGAGAGGGTGGGCGCAGTGGTGGTCCCCTGAGTGTGAGAGCTCTAAGCAGGAGTTTAGAGATTGGCTTACACTCCAGTGTGTGTGTGTGTGTTTGTTGTGTGCATGGGTGTGTTGCATGGGGGATGGGGTTTGGAATACAGCCATCCCGTCCCCTCTCAGGGCTTGTAACCACAGCAGACCTCTCTTTCTGCCAGCCTTTAACTGGTAGGTCTCTCTCTCTCATATTCACAGTAGCATTTCAATCACCTTTTTAACCTCTACATTTTGGGTGCAGTGAGTAAGTACAATTGAAAATCTCCATTCTGCTGCTGGTTGACATCAAATTTAGTCATGCAGCCTACAGTATATCTTGAGACTACAGCCCATTTTGATTTATTTGTACAGCTATACATTACATTAAGATAGAATCCAATAACCCTTCATATTTCATTTTTTGTCAAATTTCGTTCTTCTCAAATTCAAAGTAGAGCCAAGATTCAGCTGTGTATACTAGTTTGAGCAGGTTGTTAGAGGGTAACTATAGTATTGAGGTAGCCTTTGTTGATGATGTAGCCTATTGGTTTGAAGCCAGCCACAGGAGACAATGCCGCCAGAATCCGCAACTAGCATTAGGAGACGCCCCTTTAGTGATAGCGTTCGAAAAGATGGAGGCTAGATTTTGATGAGAGCCATTGTCAGTGCTAACAAAGCTGCACTGGTAGAGGTGGTAGCTAGCTAGCTAGCTAGCTATCTGTTTTAGCTAGTGAAATGGAGGCTATCCATATTGGCTAGGCTAACAGAGAGGGTGTTTAGCTAGCTATATGTTGTTGGCTGCTAAAGGAGCGGAAGCTAGCGATGGGTGGCTAGCGGTGGGAGGCTAGCCGTGGGGAGCCCCTAACATGGCTTTGGTGTCTAAACTGCCTGACACACATCCTGAGAGGGAGCTGTGATTGTCTGTATCAGAGTCCCTGCTGTCACACAACAAGCGATCCGGGAGCCCCTGCGCCACAGGGCTAGCACTCATACCCCCCAACACACACACAGAGTGACCAGTGGAATACAAAAAAGTAAAGCCACCACCAAGTGCCTATGTCTCTCTCTCCCTCTCTCTCTCTCTGTCCCTCGTTCTCTCTCTCCCCTGGAAGAGGCTACGCTAATTAGCCAGGCTTTAATGAGACAGAATGGCACTGATCTGGTCCGCCACTGCGCCACCAGGGGGGGGGGGGGGGCTGGTGTGTGCCATCTGTCACCCTGCGCCCGCCTGGCACGCAGCTCTCCAGGGGGGTGGGGGAGGGACACTGAGTGCCTCGCTGGTCTGGAGTGGAAAGGTGGAGAGAGGGAGAGAGACAGAGGGGAGGAGGAGGGTGGTGGAATTACTGGACCTGCCCCCCCCTGCCCATAATTTCTGAAATGATTCATATCCTGGGTCAGTGGAATCTGTGTTGTTGTTTTTGACTGGGACAGCTTGAACACTGTACATCCATCCCACTCATATGGCCCAACCACCTCCTTAATACTCAGTGCATAGACCCCTCCTGGGTACCTCTCTGCTGAGTCTTAAGAGGCAGATGTTACAGGAGATGACATTTGGAACATAGACTCACTGTTTGACAGAATTGAATAATATCTGATCTTCTGAAGCAGGAAGAGCCTAGGGAGAAACTGGGCATGACCACCTACACCATGAGCCATGAATCTAGAGATAAAAAATGTGAGGGTTTTATAACTTGAGTGTTTTGCCTTCATGGATAAAATGAATGGGGTGCGGTTATGGGGCTGATCCAGAGTGAAGTTATAAGTCACCTCCCAAAGTTTCACTTCTGTTTCTGTGGTGTAACGGCCAACATAATATCTCCATTGTTTGTTTACAGACTCCGGATTGTCTCCCTGCGAAGCTGAGGCAGATTAGAAATGAGAGAGCATCACCAAAAGGGAAAGAAAGGCCATGACTGTTTATTAATTAATTAATGTATTTATCCGGTTGCTTGGTTATTAGGTTGTCGGGGAAACGGTGGCAGATCCTCTATAATATTAAAGAGACAATTTTTGGAACCGGAGGCCCAGATGTCTGAATAATTAATTTAGTGTATGAATTATCTCGCAAAAGGCAGTTCCTCCTCCTCCCTCTAAAATTAGCATTTTCCTTATTGTTTAATGGACAGAAGAATTCCCACCAGCATCTATCCCACTGCCTCTCATTTCATCAGCCACCTCTAACCCCCCCCCCCCCCCCCGCCCTGCCCCCCTCACTGAACATGCACATACCTCTCTACTGTACTACTCTACTGTCTATTACTCTCTCTCTTTCATTCACACACTCACACCCTCTTTCTCTCCTCCACTCTGCCCTTTTGCTCCCCTCCACCACACCTACTGTACCTACCTCCATCCCCACATTCCACTCCCTGACATTTTCCCCCCGCTGTCCCAAGTCTGAGGTAGCTCTCACCCTCCACGCCCCCGTTGCTTCTCCTTCCCAGGCCGGGCTAACAGTGTGGGGAGAGCCTCGCTCCAGCTCCAGCCCTTTCCCTCTATCTCCTCTGACAGACCACACAGGGCTTGTTCTGAGGCCCATTCTGGCTAATCTGATCAGGCAGGCAAATACGCCGGGAAAAGTGCTTTAATGATCCCCCTAATTACCTCAAGTCAATACCAACTGTATTATTAGACTCGGGGAAAATATTCCATTAGGGTGCCCCCTGTGGGAGTCCCCCCCGTGCGCACTGATGTCACGCGCCGCGCGCCCCCACGCTTGTAATTAATTTTATTTACACACGCAGGAATGCACAAGGTCGCACCTGCAGCCCGGAGCCGCCCGACTCGGCCTGCCTAATCAGATCTGTCATAATTACCATTCTGCATGCTTCTGACACACGCCGGGAAATATTTCAATTTAACTACAGCCACAAGCTCCGGCAGATGCAGTGTGGGGATGTGTTAGTCTGTGTGTGTGTGTGTGAGAGAGAGAGCGAGAGAGAGAAAGGAGGAGAGGGAGAGGGAGAGGGAGAGATGGGAATTAAATGGGGAGACATTAGGACCTATTCGAATGCTTGTGTGCTCCCGCTTTCTATTTCTATTTCTCTATCTCTCGCTCTAGTTCTCTTTCACTCTCTCTCTCTCTCTCTCTCTCTCTCTCTCTCTCTCTCTCTCTCTCTCTCTCTCTCAATTCAATTCAACTCTCTCTCTCTCTCTCCCTCTCTTTCTACTTGTTTCTCTTCAGACCCTGTTTCTCTCCTCTCTCTTACTACACACATGATTCCACAAAGTAGACTTTTCATACGGTATAGCTATGACTTTCCACATCAGTTCTCATTTCATACAGAGGGTTAAGACGTCCCTCACATCTCATACATATAATTCATTGAGACCCATGATTTTGACCAAAGTTCATATTTGTAGATTTTAACAAATTTAACAGTCCCTTCCATCTGACAGCAAACATGTAGACCAATTACAGATGTGGCGTTAGCTGTTAGCTGACATACACAATTTGCAGGTTTTCTGATATTTTAATCCATAATTCACGAAGATCAGCCATGATTTATCAGTTTAATTATGCTCTGATATTAGCAATTCAACTCCAGCTTTGAATTCAATCTCAATCAAGTGCTTATAATTGATGGAATCACACTCCTCATAGGTGATTGGTGTGTTCCTAATTCAGATGCTGTTTAGCTCTGAAACTTCCTTCTTCTCTCTTCCTCTTTTGTGAGTTAGTGGTCCTTTGTGCATTCATTCACTCTCTTAATTGTTCTCCTGTTTCTGTAGCTGCCTCAATGCTGTTGTAGACTCCATAGAAGATGTAAACAGAGGGATGCTATAATGTTAAAGAGATTTTACTGTACTCTGTCTCTCTCTCTCTGTGTTTAATAGTTATCAAAACCAGAATAGCTTGATTGATTTTTTCCACAGTCAACTGAACATGCCTCCTAATGTTTGACAGAGAGACCCAGCATACAACATAGGGATTTGTTTTGTCATTTTGTAGCCTGGCAGAGCAGAGCACAGATGTGTCATGTTCTGTATTTGAGGATTTTGACATTTCATTGACCTGCTCTGGTCGTTCTGTCCCAGTTCTAAGTGTTCCCGTTTTAAGAATTCATACTGCAACTGCGACATTCTGTGACGATGAACCGATTGCCATTGTTCTGAGAGTAAATGCTGAGAAAGAGAACGTTTCCTGCACAATCATGCATTCACTCCGCAGCATATGTGCAATGTAGATGTTCCAGTCTGCTATTGTTGACAACTGGCACATTGTGATGCGAGAGGGCATGACCTTTCACTCGGTAAACGCTGATATCACGTTTCCCAGCTGGTGTCTTTGACATCATATATCTTCCACTGCGAGTCTGAAATGTGTCGGTCAAGACTTCCCATGTTTCAATTTGAAAATGAATGCAGGGAAACAGGTTGCCTTGTTTGTTTCAGATTGAGCAGATGTGGGTATGTATGCATACTCTACTGTTGACATTCCTGCAACGGGGTTAGGTAACCAATCTGGCAACCGATTCGAAGGAATTCCACTTTGACAAGACATAATGCATGTTTTTATTTAGCTACAGATTAAAATCTGTATAAATGTCCAAAATAAGGGATTGAAATTGCAGATGACATTATATTCTGTTGAGCAATATATTTCCTACTAAGGATTCACAATTTGACTGGATTGTTTTGTGTACAAATCCTTCAACACAAATCATCACTTTTCATTCGTTGTTTCTAAAGTGTTAATCGATAGATTCATTCTATAGCACAAATGCTCGTGGACAGTCAGGCCCCAGTCCAATGAGTCCTTTTGCAGGGAGTCAGATGGTTGAGCTATGAACAGTCAAGAGTATTACCGTGTATTACCATGCGCAGAACAATCCCCTGCAGGATCAGTGAGTAAAGCCCAGGACCTGAGCTCTACCAGGTGGAAATAATGTAAGGGTGCACATAGACGTCTGCAAGAGCTCGTTCACAGTTCACTCTACTTGTGTCACCATTGACTTAAGGTGAATCCTGAAAACAATTGCAAAACATGCAAAACAATAGCTGTATACTTACGTTGAGGAGTTTACCACAAGAGTCACGGGCTTCATAAATAAGTGCATACAGTGCATTCGGAAAATATTCAGATCCCTTGACTTTTCCACATTTTGTTATGTTACAGCCTTATTCTAAAATTGATTAAATTGTTTTTTCCCCCTCATCAATCCACACACAATAGACCATAATGACAAAAAGCGGAAATATCACATTTACATAAGTATTCAGACCCTTTACTCAGTACTTTGTTGAACCACCTTTGACAGCGATTACAGCCTCGAGTCTTCTTGGGTGTGACACTACAAGCTTGGCACACCTGTATTTGGGGTGTTTCTCCCATTCTTCTCTGCAGATCCTCTCAAGTTCTGTCAGATTGGATGGCGAGCGTTGCTGCACAGCTATTTTCAGGTCACTTCAGAGATGTTCGATCAGTTTCAAGTCTGGGCTCTGGCTGGGCAACTTAAGGACGTTCAGAGACGTGTCCCGAAGCCACTCCTGCGTTGTCTTGGCTGTGTTCTTAGGATCATTGTCCTGTTGGAAGGTGAACCTTCTCCCCAGTCTGAGGCCCTGAGCGCTCTGGAGCAGGTTTTCGTTAAGGATCTCTCTGTACACTGCTCCATTCATCTTTGCCTCGATCCTGACTAGTCTCCCAGTCCCTGCCGCTGAAAAACATCCCCACAGCATGATGCTGCCACCACCATAGGGATGGTGCCAGGTGTCCTGAAGCTTGGCATTCAGGCCAGAGAATCTTGTTTCTCATGGTTTGAGAATCTTTAGGTGCCTTTTGGCAAACTCCAAGCGGACTGTTATATGCCTATTACTGAAGAGTGGCTTCCATCTGGCCACTCTACCATAAAACCTTGATTGTTGGAGTGCTGCAGAGATGGTTGTCCTTCCGTAAGGTTCTTCCAGCTCCACAGAGGAACGCTAGAGCTCTGTCAGAGTGACCATCAAGTTCTTGGTCACCTCCTTGACCAAGGTCCTTCTCCCCAGATTGCTCAGTTTGGCCGGGTGGCCAGCTCTATTAAGAGTCTTGGTGGTTCCAAACTTCTTCCATTTAAGAATGATGGAGGCCAGAGTGTTCTTGGGGACCTTCAATGCCGCAGCATTTTTTTGGTACCCTTCCCCAGATCTGTGCCTCGACACAATCCTATCTCGGGTGCTCTACGGACAATTCCTTTGACCTCATGGCTAGGTTTTTGCTCTGACATGCACTGTCAACTGAGACCTTATATAGACAGGTGTGTGCCTTTCCAAATCATGTCCAATTAATTGAATTTAACACAGGTGGACTCCAATCAAGTTGTAGAAACATCTCATGGATGATCAATGGAAACAGGATGCACCTACATTAGATCAATTTTGAGTCTCATACAAAAGAATCTGAATAGTAATGTAAATAAGGTATTTCTATTTTACATTTTTTATACATTTGCAAACATTCTAAAAACCTGTTTTTGCTTTGTCATTATGGGGTATTTTGTGTAGATTGCTGAGGATTTTTGTTATTTAATCCATTTTAGAATAAAGCTGTAACGTAACAAAATTAGGAAAAAGTAAAGGGGCCTGAATACTTTAGCACTGTAGACGATGTCTTCCCCACAGTTACTATAAGAACATATCCAAACCAAAAACCATGTACAGTTGAAGTCAGAAGTTTACATACACTCAGGTTGGAGTCAAAACTCATTTTCAACCACTCCACAAATGTCTTGTTAACAATTCGGTTAGGCAAGTCGGTTAGGACATCTACTTTGTGCATGACACAAGTCATTTTTCCAACAATTGTTTACAGACAGATTGTTTAACTTATTATTCACTGTATCACAATTCCACTGGGTCAGAAGTTTACATACACTAAGTTGACTGTGCCTTTAAACAGCTTGGAAAATTCCAGAAAAAAATATGTCATGGCTTTAGAAGCTTCTGATAGGCTAATTGACATAATTTGAGTCAATTGGAGGTTTACCTGTGGATGTATTTCAAGGCCTACCTTCAAACTCAGTAGCTCTTTGCTTGACATCATGGGAAAATTAAAATAAATCAGCAAAATAATTGTAGACCTCCACAAGTCTGGTTCATCCTTGGGAGCAATTTCTAAACGCCTGAAGGTACCACGTTCATCTGTACAAACAATATTACGCAAGTATAAACACCATGAGACCACGCAGCCGTCACACCGCTCAGCAAGGAGACACGTTCTGTCTCCTTGAAATGAAGGTACTTTGAAGCGAAAAGTGCAAATCAATGCCAGAATAACAGCAAAGGACCTTGTGAAGATGCTGGAGGAAACAGGTACAAAAGTATCTATATCCACAGTAAAACGAGTCCTATATCGACATAACCTGAAAGGCCGCTCAGCAATGAAGAAGCCAGTGCTCCAAAACCGCCATAAAAAAGCCAGACTACGGTTTGCAACTGCACATGGGGACAAAGATTGTACTTTTTGGAGAAATGTCCTCTGATCTGATGAAACAAAAATAGAACTGTTTGGTCATAATGACCATCATTATGTTTGGAGGATAAAGGGGGAGGATTGCAAGCCAAAGAACACCATCCCAACCGTGAAGCACGGGGGTAGCAGCATCATGTTGTGGGGGTGCTTTGCTGCAGGAGGGACTGGTGCACTTCACAAAATAGATGGCATTATGAGGTAGGGACAATTATGTGGATATATTGAAGCAACATCTCATTACATCAGTCGGGAAGTTAAAGCTTGGTTGCAAATGGGTCATCCAAATGGACAATGACCCCAAGCATACTTCCAAAGTTGTGGCAAAATGGCTTAAGGACAATAAAGTCAAGGTATTGGAGTGTCCATCACAAAGCCCTGACCTCAATCCTATAGAAGATTTGTGGGCAGAACTGAAAAAGCATGTGCGAGCAAGGAGGCCTACAAACCTGACTCAGTTACATCAGCTCTGTCAGGAGGAATGGGCCAAAATTCACCCAACTTATTGTGGGAAGATTGTGGAAGGCTACCCGAAACATTTGACCCAGATAAACAATTTAAAGGCAATGCTACCAAATACGAATTGAGTGTATGTAAACTTCTGACCCACTGGGAATGTGATGGACGAAATATAAGCTGGAATAAATCATTCTTTCTACTATTATTCTGACATTTCACATTCTTAAAATAAAGTGGTGATCCTAACTGACCTAATACAGGGAATTTTTACTCTGATTGAATGTCAGGAATTGTGGAAAACTGAGTTTAAATGTATTTGGCTAAGGTGTATGTAAACTTCTGACTTCAACTGTATTACCTACTGGGCCAGAGTTACCGCTTTCAAGAAATGGGACACGGACATGGACGCAAGAAAGCCCGCTACGACCTCCGACGAGACATCAAACATGCAAAAGGACAATATAGGAGGAAGGTGGAATCCTATTACACCAGCTCCGACGCTCGTTGTGTGTGGCATGGCTTGCAGACGATAATGGATTGCAAAATGAAACACAGCTATGAGTTGCCCAGCGATGCAGAACTCCCAAACAAACTAAATGCCTTTTATGCTCGCTTCGAGGAATATAACACTGTGCCTTGCGTGAAAGTTGCTGTTTTTCCAGATGACTGTGTGATCTCGCTCTCTGTGGCCGATGTGAGAAAAACGTTTAAACAGGTTAACAATCACAAGGCCGTCGGGGCAGACAGAATACTGGGACACATTCACAAAGCATGCGCAGACCAACTATCAAGTGTTTTCACTGACATTTTGAACCTCTCCTTGTCACAGTCTGTAATCCCAACATGTTTTAAGCTGACCACCATTGTCCCTTTTCCCAAGAGCTCCAAGGTAACCTGCCTAAATGACGATCGTCCTGTCGCACTCACATCTGCAGTTATGAAGTGCTTTGAAAGGCTAGTCATGACACACATCGACACCATCATCCCAGACACCCTACACCCACTCCAATTCGCATACCCACAGAGGATGCAATCTCAATTGCACTTCACGCTGCCCTCTCTCACCTGGACAAGAGAACGATAACTACGTGAGAATGCTGTTCATAGACTACAGCTCAGCGTTCAACACCATAGTCCCCTCCAAGCTTGGGACCCTGGGACTGAACCCCTCCCTCTGGATCTTGGACTTCCTGATGGGCTGGCCCCAAGTGATGAGGGTAGACAACAACACCTCTGCCACGCTGACCCTCAACACTGGGGACCCTCACGTGTACGTGCTTAGTTCCCTCCTGTACTCCCTGTTCACCCATGACTGCATGGCCACGCACGACTCCAACACCATCATCAAGTTTTCTGACAATACGATGGTGGAAGACCTGATCACCGACTGGCTGCATCACCGCCTGGTATGGCAAATACACCGCCCTTGACTGCTAAGCCCTACAGAGGGTGGTGCGGACAGCCCAGTTCATCACTGGGTTCGAGCTCCCTGACATCCATAACCTCTGTATCAGGCGGTGTCAGAGGAAGGCCCGAGAAACTGCAAAAAGACTCCAGCCACCGAAGCCATAGACCGCCCGGCAAACAGGCTCCAAGAAAGCTTCTACCCCCAAGCCGAAGACTGCTAAATAGCAAGACTGCTAAATAGTCAATGAATTGTACCTGAACTATCTGCACTGACTATATCTTGCACTGACCCTACGCACACTCACTAGACAATATATACACCCTACGTTGACACTCCCACACAAAAACCCATGCACATTCAACATACAATAAATTCAAACACATACACACATAACAAATACACGCACACCGACATAACACAAACACACATACATACACATTACACACACACACACTTTTATACTCGTCTTATGGTGCTGTTGTTCTTTATTTTACTCTTATTATTATCTACCCTGATGCCGAGTCACTTTACCCTGCCTTCATGTACATATCTACCTCAAATGCCTAGTACCTCTGCACATTGATCTGGTACTGCTACTTCCTCTACATAGCTCCATTCATGTGTATTTTATTTTATTCCTTGTGTTACTATTTTATTTTATTATTATTTTTAAGCTCGGCGCATGTGACAAATACCATTTTATTTTATTTGACGTATTTGTACTACTCTACTTTTAAGTGCTTTAAAATCTTTACTCATTGTTTTATTACGGAATGAGTGAGATTCTAGTCAGCACTGGGAATGCATGCTAAGAGTGTAGAATTTTTCAGGATGGCCACATGGTAGCTAGACCTCCAATTCTCCCGGGGAAGAATGGTTGAGTTCAATTAAGGGCCTCGACCCCATTTCCCCCTTGTTTCCCCCCCCTCCTTTCTCCCCGCCAAGACTATTTGAATAGGCGCTCTGACTTGCCTTATTTGCATATTAAGATTTCCTCACACACACAAAACACTGGGTCCGTTTTCCACAGTCAATTTTTGCTTATTGTCGCGGGAGATTCTCATATGCTGAACATCAAGCAGGTTGGTATTTCCCGTCAACAGATGGGCATGGTGACGTATTTACAACCCAGTGCTGGTAACTGTGTGGGGTGAACGCGCTCTAAGGTGACGCTCTTGCAGAGGAGAAACAGGTTTGAACATACCGTGTTATCAGCTGCATTTATCTGCATAGTATTGTCTGCTAGTGGAGCTGGGCCGTATGCCAGGTTCAAGGAGGGAAAGACAATAATGCTTTGTCTCTCCTACTTTTTATTTCTCTCTCCTTCTCGGACAGAGATGTGAGTCTGGCTGGCTCTCTGCAGCTCTCAATCCCTCCTCTGACAAGTTCCACAAGTCCAGCCACAACAATGGATCGCAATCTTCACAAGTCCCCCCCCCCCCTCCTGTAACAGATGTTTTGCTTCTACAAGGTCAAATGCGCTTTTGTTTCAGTGTAGACAATTATTATATAAAGCACCATATTCAATTTGATTGTGTTATAATCCCCCCACCCCCCACCCCACCTAACAAAAAGAGAATCACAGTTGATGGACATCTGCCGGCTTATTTTTCTGTGGTGGACTGATGGGGCTCATAATGACCAAATGAGATTAGAGATAGGTGTTGGCCCTGCCGTGTGACTGTGGAGGTAGGCCTCTCTCTATCTCTCTCTCTCATCTCTCTATTTCTGTCTTTCTCTCTCTCTCTCTCCAGCTCTCTTTTTTCCATGCAGGGTTTCACAGCAGAGTGTTGTTTATTGATGCAGTAGTGTGCATCCATGTTGTGGAGGGAGAAGGGAGGGAGGTGAAGGGAGAAGGTAGGGAGAAGGGAGAAGGGAGGGAGATGAAGGGAGAAGGGAGGGAGAAGGGAGGGAGATGAAGGGAGAAGGGAGGGAGATGAAGGGAGAAGGGAGGGAGGTGAAGGGAGAAGGGAGGGAGATGAAGGGAGAAGGGAGGGAGATGAAGGGAGAAGGGAGGGAGATGAAGGGAGAAGGGAGGGAGATGAAGGGAGGGAGATGAAGGGAGATGAAGGGAGAAGGTAGGGAGATGAAGGGAGGTGAAGGGAGAAGGTAGGGAGATGAAGGGAGATGAAGGGAGAAGGGAGGGAGGTGAAGGGAGAAGGGAGGGAGGTGAAGGGAGAAGGGAGGGAGATGAAGGGAGAAGGGAGGGAGATGAAGGGAGAAGGTAGGGAGATGAAGGGAGAAGGTAGGGAGATGAAGGGAAAAGGTAGGGAGATGAAGGGAGAAGGGAGGGAGGTGAAGGGAGAAGGGAGGGAGGTGAAGGGAGATGAAGGGAGAAGGGAGGGAAGTGAAGGGAAGAGGGGTGGGCGTGATTACCGGGCTGTTCCCTAACAGAGCAGGCCTATGCTCTCATTGGCAGCTTGTGACTGTCGCAGAAACACACAAACATGGTACGGTGTGCCTCTGCGTAGTTAGGTGAATCTTGCGCATGAATTCAGCATTGTGTTGGGAGCGAAATAATTAAGAATGCCTGGTTGCTATTTATACTGTGCTAAACAATGGGAGCTCTGCTGGGCTGCGTGAGGCCTGCTGCTGAAGAGTATATTACTCTGTCATTCTACACCTCTTGACCCCCTCAGCCCGTGTGCTGACGGTCAGATTGGACGAAAAGACAGGCAGGGTGGTCACTCTCCTCACCGCTCCATTCTCCATGCTAATCATTATGAATAATACATTTTTATTTATAGAGAGCTCTTCACTAACTCTGAGAGAGTTCGAGGTAGTTCAGAATTGGTGAGCAGTGTAAGTACGGCGTATCCAAACACTGTTGTTAGGGGGGAAATTAACAATATGGACATAGTACACAGAGCAACAGAGATGTTTGGTTCTTATTGTAAGTGCCTGTTTCAACACAGTAACACAACATGCATTGTGCAGCCAACCTAGTAACTATTACACCAATAGATGCTGCTTATACATTTCTGCAAAGTCTATCTAAAGCTTCAAAAGTCTGCACAATTTCAAATAGAAGTTGAAACAATGGTTAAGTCATAGATATGATAGTAAGCTGGAATACCATTTTGGATTTTTCCACCATGTCACATTGTCACTGTGATTATTAGACAGAAATCCTCACTCCAAATGAAGTTTTCACATCACATTTATTGACCAAAACCAAGTTTTCCCCCTTTGAGTTTGCTGGCAATAGAGCCAAGTGCCACCTCCTCTGACCAGCTCTCCCACCTCTCTTTCTTCCCCCAATGCTTCTGCCAGGCCTGTGGAAGCAATGCAATTAGACAAACACAAACACAACTTCAGCTCTTTAAACCACCAGGGAAAACGCTGACTGCCCACTTGTGTGGGGACGACTGAGGGAAGCTGCCATTTTGACATTAACTACACTTTTGTGATAATTTTATCAGTTTTTGCTTAAATGTTAAACTTCTCTGCGCCAAACTTCCTTTACTTTAGTCGTACAACATTCTGTCAACGAGCTTTCAGCAAAATATGAATAGCATAGTGACAACATATTAAGACTTTACCTCTTGTTTTTACTGTAGTTATTCTTAACTAGCTAGTTCATTTATGTGAGGATTTCCCAGAATTACTATGGGCTTAATGTTGGCCTCTTGTTTGACTGACTTTAGTACTTTGGGTTTAATCCTGCTGGTTTGGGGAGTGTTTGAGTTGGATTACTTCATCGTGGCCTTGGTAGTGTGGTTCAGTTCTGGCTAGGAAGAGGCAGGGAGGCATGTGGGGGTGAAAAGAGTGGTGTTCCTCAATACCGAATCAGCCGAAACCAACAGACATCAGAGTGGTAACGCGGTCCAAATCCCTCTGCATGCAAATGAAAAAAGGCAACAATAAACGTGGCAGAAGAACAAGGTGGGCACGCAGTCTTTAGGTCCCTTCTACCCCTCTCTCTCTCTTTTTCTCTCTCATTCACTCTCTCTCTCTCCCTGTCCTTCTTTCTCTCACACTCTCTCTCCCTGTCTTTCTTGCTCTCTCTCTCTCTTCCTCTCTCTCTCTCTTCCTTGTTCTGTTCCCCCCTCTCTCTCTCTCTCTCTCTCTCTCTCTCTCTCTCTCTCTCTCTCTCTCTCTCCCTCGCTCCCGGCTTTCTCCAAAACCCTCCTGGGTTTGATGTGGCTTAGGGGAGGAGTTGGAACAGGGGACAACAGAAATGCTGAGTTATCTCTTGCATGCAGTGTGGTGGTGTGGCTCTGGCCCTGTGTGTTTGTGTGTGTGTGTGTGTGACCAGCGCAGTGTAATCTTGTGGAAATGAAAGGTGCTGCCGCACACTGGCTGGGAGATTACAGTACTGCTCTGTCACGCTGCCAGGACAGACTACCGGCTGAACAGCTTCATCGCTCTCCCTTCTCTCCCCTCCCTCTCTCTCTTTCTCTCTCTCTCACACACACTTACATTCTCACCCTCCCTCAATGAAGCTGCTTTCCCTCCTTCCCTCCCTCCTTCTGCCTTCTCACCCGTTACAGCTCTCTTTTAGCCACGGTCATTTAGAATTCCCTATTTTTCTGTCTGTTTCTCTTCCTTCCTTTCTTTGTGTCTCTTTCTCCCCCCACCCCTCTCTCTCTCTCTCTCTCTGTCTCTCTCTCTCTGTCTCTCGCTGGCTCCCTCGTTCTCTACTCTTCAACTCACACTATTTTCTCTCACCCTCTGCTTCAGTTCTGTCATGGTGATCACCCCCTGCCCTGCCCTCACACGGCCCAGTTGAGTTCCCTCCACATCCAGTGCTGTATAACTGAGTCACAGGACCTCATCACAGAGCTCCATAGATGGGCTCTGTCTCTACCGTACTGTACCGCTCAGCTGCACCCACACAGTCACACACACAAGCTGCCTTTGACTGGGGCTTCTCAGATACATGCTCTGTGTAAATTAATATTGTGTAGCTACAGTCCTCTATGGCCCACAGTCCCATCTCTCATGGCCCTCTGCTGGGCTAGAGTATAATGTTTCCTGTAACTGTTAAATGGGTCCTTCATTTTGTGCTACATACTATGAATACTACATACATGTGTATGTTGTCATACCTAATGGTCCCAGAATGTGTTCTTTTGCTGCCTTTGGAATTGTATTATATTGGCATGTTACAGCAATGGGCTAAAATTGATAAAGTGTAAAGTTAAAGTGGAGGGTTAGGCTAAAACTCTCTCTCGTTTCCTTTCGGTAAAGGGCTGGCTGTGTGAGCTTCTGCGCTGGAAGGAGGACCCCAGCCCGGAGAACCGTACACTGTGGGAGAACCTGTCCATGATCCGCCGCTTCCTGAGCTTGGCCCAGGCAGAGCGTGACGCCATCTACGAACAGGAGAGCACGGCCGGCCAGCAGCAGCACCACGCCGACCGGCCCCCGCACACAATGCACATGTCCACTGACCCCATGCAGGTGAGGAGGCAAAGACGTGCACATTAATACATACATGCACACACACAAGCACATAAATGTACATAGACATGTACATACACACATACACACACGTACATATGTGCAGTGGACACGCATACACATCCATTGAAGATGAGAGGAGATACACACAAAAGCACAGACACCAACTCTGATGTCTGTACCCACAGAACCCAACTCTGATGTATATGTCTCACACAGACCCACTACAGGTGAGAGAGAGAATTTGTATTCTTTCATTTATGTTGTGATTTCAAATAAGCAACCAGTATTATCCCTTAGTTTTACATTGTAATTATCTGGTGTTCATAATAACCAGCAGTAAGGGGACATTTCTACAAACGATCTCTATTAATCACAAACATAGTAAAAGTCAAAGTTTGTGTTTTTAATGAAATACTTTTTCAATTTACTCTTACTTTGAACTTATCTAAGTTTTCCTTTTAAAAGGCAGTTTGCAAATTAACCCAAAAACCTGAGACCCACTTTAAACTTTTAAAATTGTGAATTATAAACATAAATACTTAAATTAAACATAGTGGCAGCTGAATGGCTGATCAGTTATTTTGTTAGCCAGAAACTTATGGCCAGTTCCATGTAAAAGCACCAGTGTAGAAATAACATAATCATATTTTTCTCATCGAGCCTAATATCAGATTTAAAAAAGTGAAAAGAAATGACCAATTTGGGATACTTCGCAGAAAAGTTAACCACTAAGGAAATAGAAATGTTTTGGCTTCCAGTAAAATGTCTCAGTACTGTGATGCATAGAGGAACTACTGACACTTGAACCTCTGTCAACTCAGGTCAGTCGACTGATTAAAAAGCTTGTCCTCAAGAGAGACCTGTTGCAATGCAGTGATTCACAGACGTGGAGAGAAGCTTCCTTTATTGAAGCTCGCTATATGTGTGTGTTCTAGTGTAAAATTGGATCTTTGAGTGAATATGTGCAGCTGGCCGGTAAGCTATCTGTAAAGTGCTGTGTTTTCTAAACTTCATTACCAAACTCCAATTGGAGTGTGTCTGACTCAGGGAGAAACAAACTGTTGTGTGGTCAATAGAGAGCACGAGTTGCCCACTCAATGCAAACAATGAGACATTTTAGGAGTAATGTGTCATGTGTTTACACTAGCGGGATACTGACGGCAAAGCAAAGCCAACGTTAGCATTCTCACACCCATGGCAATCGGCGGCGATCGCGTTTTGAATTGTACACACATTGAGTTTGTTTATCGTGGTCTGGCAATATATTTTGAATGGGGCCTGATAAGCTCGACAGTACCAACCAGAATGGACAGTTTCCGTGTGAATTATCGGCGTCTCAGTGTCTTTCTACGTGTTTGCATGCGTGTGTGTCATGTGTGTGTGTGTGCGCGTGCAGGTTTGTATGTGAGTACTGGTGCCTCTACCCCACAATGAAAGACACAATTTCCGCATGAAAAAGAATCCCAAGAACTGATTACATTCAATAAGATATTACATGGAAATTCCTCCAGCGGAGCGCCTGTTCTGTACACAGTGGGCCCATTCTACACAACTCAATTGATTTGAATGAAAGGCGTTATTAAGTCGCCGATAAGTGTTCACTGATAACATCCTGTCTCTTGCCCCCCACCCTCCTTTTACCACCACAGTCTCAGACCCATCAACCGCCACAGCAGCAGCACCAGCCCCCCATGTCCCTCCAGCACCCTCCCAGCCTCCACTGTCCCAGCAGCCCATGCAACAGCAGCAACCACCCATGGGCCCTCGGCTGCCCCCTCGCCAGCCCTCCACCGCTTCCCCGGCAGAGACAGAGGACGAGGGCCGCGGTGGCGGAGGCACCAAGGCTCGCTCCGGCGGGGGCAAGATCTCCCAAGAGGCCCTAGGCATTCTGCAGAGCTTCATCCAGGACGTGGGGATGTACCCAGACGAGGAGGCCATCCACACCCTATCGGCCCAGCTGGACCTACCCAAGCTCACCATCATCAAGTTCTTCCAGAACCAGCGCTTCTACGTCAACCACCCGGCCAAGCCGCCCAAGGAACCCAGCAACAGCAGTAGCAGCAGCCCTGCCTTCGAGGAGGAACTGTCGGAATTCAGGGAGGGCAGCGCCGAGCTGCTGAAGGAGCTGGAAGAGAGCACACAGACCAACAGCACCATCTTCTCCATCAAGATCGAGGAGCACCTGGCCCGCTCTGAGGCCCTCTCAGAATCTGACCACGAGGCCAAGGAGTAGAGAGAGCAGCCCCCAGTCTGAACACTGTGCTAAAAGAGTAGTGTTGCTATACACACAGAGACTGAATGCAATGCTAAAGGGTAATGGTCTGGCTAGCGCAGTGCGACCGCTGCGAGGGAAAAGAGTAGTGTTTTTATCAATGCAGAGTCTGGACTCTATGCGTACGATTAGCGTTTATATATCAATGCAGACTGAAAGGCTACGCAACGCTAGCATTCTCACGCTGAAACCCTCCATTTCCACAGACTACAGTAATACGAATAAGTATTGCTTTTTCTGATTTTGTAAAACTTGTATTATTCACTGTAAAGACTGATGCATCATTTAAATAATCTGCACAAAAAATTATTTGAAGTATGTTGCCGTGGATATTTGCTGACTGCACTTAATCTGTCTGTCGTTTTACACTGATTTCCTTTCTTTTTGAGCTACTGATATTATAATAAAAAGCCCCCATGGAGTTTGATAGGATAGGAGGTGTTTACGTATGTGGTGTTAACTGGATTTTTTCAAATGCATATGAAAATCGAGGACCAAGTGGATGACAAGGTCTTAATGATGAGGTACTACGTCTGGAAGCCTGCTGGCAAATTAGTTATTCTTTGAAAAAGCGAAAAACATGACAGTGATTACGGATCACTCAAACTCTGGAACCCAAAACGCACCCCAAGTGCGTCGCCGAGAATAGCTCAATCGTTACATATTATTTGTTAGGAAGAAATATAAATATATATATAGACATTATATTAACTGTAAAAAAATACAGTCTTAAAGAAACTATGCCAATAAATGCCTTGTACTATATGGCACTGCCGATTAGATTATTTTGCAAAACCTTTGTCACTGTAACTTTTTGAATCAGCCACACAGTTTAAAAATGTGAATCACAAACTCTGTTTTTTGTTGTCTTCTACATTATTTATTTGCAGTTCATGCAGTGTTTCTGATGTAATTACTTTTTTTGGAAAGTTTGTTACATAGAGCTTTTTTTTTTTTTTTTCACTGATCCTTTTCTATTTATAAATGTAATTTTGATGGGCAGTAAAAACAAAAAGTGTCTTAACGTTTTAAATGGAAAATGTGCTTTAAAGGTTGCCTATAAAAGTGCTGTATGTCAAGCAACTCATGCTACAAGCTTCACAATTAATGTTGTATGCAATTTTTACTATCATGCAAATAAGCTTAGGTAAATTACTAACCTATAGAACACCTTAGAGAGAAAAACATATGCAATCTGTGTGAATATCGATGTCTGCAATGTGTCTTCCTTTGGTTAACAATCCAATTCAAGCTATTCCTGTATAAATATCCTGTATACATTTTTTTTTCTTTTTTATGAGTTTATTTCAATGAGAACATCAGTTATTTTGTTACAACTGACTGTTTTATAAGTGTTTCTCGGTTTCTTTATGCAGAAATTGTCTAACTAGGAGTGGTTCTTTATTGTTAATTACACAATTAAACTGTTTGTATTGTACCCCAGATTCTTGCCATTCATGTGACCACTCTACTTGCACCCATAGAAGAAGATTTCACTTACCATATTCAACAGTATGTAACAACATATAATGACTTTTCAGTCAAATTAGTTTATTTTTTATCCTAAAAAGTGTAATACTTGTAAGTATCACAATTTATAATTGTCCTTTTTTTTTTTTTTTGCAAAAGTTAACACTTTTAACAATATGTGCATATCCAGTACCTTTGAAAACCACTGTACATGAGCTCCACTCTTGCATCTTTTATCTTGATACTCTCCTGAGCGTCTGAAGTAGCTGTGAGACCTGAACAATAAATACAAGTGGGGTGTTAATTCCTGTGCTAACGAAGCCCTCTACAGGGAGATAACGTATCAAAACAGCACAGGTTCCCTGACCTCTCCCTGAACCCCAGGTGAACTCAGGTGTCTGTCTGCTCCACACAGAAATTACCTTTACCTGTTAACACCCTCAGATATGTGCCAGCTAGTCTGGGCTGGATTCCCTCAAGGTTTTGCTCTTTTTTTCCCTTTTCAAAATAAAGGCCAGTGTAACATTGTGTGTGTTTGAAGCAAAGGAGGAGAAATGCACAGATGCTTGAATCTCATATTCACATAAGGGGATTGATTCTAAGGGCTTCAATCACCGGAGATTTGAGTTCTTGAGCACTTTAGGTTATTTATAATTCAAGGGGAAAGGGTCACAGTAGTTTAACATACACTGTACACTCTTAGAAGAAAAGGTGCTATCTAGAACTTAAAGCGTTCTTCGGCTGTCCCCCTTTTTTCTAAGAGTGTACATACCAGGGTTGGGATCAAATCGGAATTGTGTTACAAATGGCTCCAATTCCAATTAGAATCTTGAATTTGAATTTAATTTGAATTGGCCACACCCCACATGAAGCAAAATTTGAATTGAATTAAAGGAAATAGAATTGAATTAGATTCAATTCAATTCAAATGGCTCATTTGTCACCATATAAATGTGTATTTTGACATAATGTATGGTTACCAATAACATGTAGCATAAGGTTGAAACATTTCATTTTTAAAACTCATTCTTGTAAAACAATTTTAAATATACTTGTCTGGAAATATTATAAGATCATGTTGTGGGTTGTCTATAATAATTCCTAATTCCCTTAAAAATATGTTTAAAAATGTCAGAAAAAATGCATTAGATCAAACACTGCAGCATGGAAGGGAACGTTAACTTACATCCCATGACAAAGAAAAATACTGTTTTGCATCTTTTAAGTTATAATCAAACTAGTATCTGAAATGGTATGTGTATTATCAAATCAAACTTTATTGGTCATGTACACAGTTTAGCAGATGTTATAGCAGGTGCAGTGAAATGCTTGTGTCACTAGCTCCTAACAGTGCATTAAAACGTCAAGCAAGTAGATAAATAATCAAAAACTAAAAACTAAATCAGGAAATGTCAAAATGAATCCAATTAACAACCCAAATAACGCTGTATCAGTCATCCAAACGTAATCTATGCGTATATAAACTGAAAATATATACTATAAATGATATGTACAGCAGTATATATACAGCAGTAGAAAATAAATGGGAAGTGTGTCTCTATATACAGTGCATTCGGAAAGTATTTAGACCCCTTGACTTTTTCCACATTTTTTTACTTATTATAAAATGTATTAAATCGTTGTTTTCCCTCATAAATCTACACACAATACCCCATAATTACAAAGCAAAAACAGGTTTTTAGAAATTTTAGCAAATGTATTCAAAATGTCAACTGAAATATCACATTTACATAAGTATTCAGACCCTTTGCTCAGCACTTTGTTGAAGAACCTTTGGCAGCGATTACAGCCTTGAGTCTTCTTGGGTATGACACTACAAGCTTAGCATACCAGCATTTGGGGAGTTTCTCCCATTCTTCTCTGCAGATCCTCTCAAGCTCTGTCAGATTGGATGGGGAGCTTCGCTGCACAGCTAATTTCAGGTCTCTCCAGAGATGTTCGATCTGGTTGAAGTCCGTTTCTGGCTGGGCTACTCATGGACATTCAAAGACTTGTCCCGAAGCCACTCCTGCATTGTTTTGGCTGTGTGCTTAGGGTTGTTGTCCTGATGGAAGGTGAACCTTTGCCCCAGTCTGAGGTCTTGAGCGCTCTGGAGCAGGTTTTCATCAAGGATCTCTTTGTACTTTGCTCCAGTCATCTTTGCCTCGATCCTGACTAGTTTCCCAGTCCCTGCCGCTGAAAAACATCCCCATAGCATGATGCTGCTACCACCATGCTCCACCGTAGGGATGGTGCCCCCCCCCGATTGCTCAGTTTGGCTGGGCGGCCAGCGCTAGGAGGTGTCTTGGTGTTTCCAAATTTCTTCCATTTAAGGATGCTAGAGGTCACTATGTTCTTGGGGACCTTCAATGCTGCAGACATGTTTTGGTACCCTTCCCCAGATCTGTGCCTTGACAAAGTCCTGTCTCGGAGCTCTATGGACAATTCCTTCGACCTCATGACTTGGTTTTTGCTCTGACAAAGATGATCAGTGGAAATAGGATGCACCTGAGCTCATTTTCAAGACTCAGCCAACGCTGCTGTCCCATGTACAGGGCATTCAGGAAGTTTTCCGACTCCTTCCCCTTTTCCACATTTTGTTACAGCCTTATTCTAAAATGGATTTAATATTTTTTCCCACATCAATCTATACACAATAACCCATAATGACAAATCAAAAACAGATTTTTAGAAATGTTAGCAAATATATAAAAAATTTAAAACTGAAAAACCTTGTTTATTTATTCTCCTTCGGAGAAGGAGGGCCCATTGCTGTCCATACATCCTTGGGTTGGGCTGTGCAAGGTCCAGCCCATCTTCTTCTCTCCACCCAAGCTGTATAGTCACAGCAAGTCCTCTTCACCAGAAGCAATCCAGATCCATCCCCCTGTGCAGCCACTGACCTCCTTCTGAATGTTGAGATGCTCTGGAAGATGGACACCTTCTCCAACCGGAAGCTACAGGAGGTCACTCGCTCGAAACATGACTCCTATGCATTCCTCTGGCAACCACGACACGGGCTGTACTCCCACTACTGCGTGGAACGGAGCGATGCTTGGTGAAGAATCCTGAGCTTGCAGAAGTTCATAACCGAGAGATTCATAAGCTTGTGAAGGCAGGCTATGTCACTAAAGTAACAGCTCATGAAGAAGGAAACACACTCTGTGAATCCTGGTATCTCCCTCACCATGTTATCCAGAAACACGGTGGGAAGTACAGACTTGTCTTCAACTGTTCATTCCAAGCTGCTGGTCAAAGCCTGAATGACTGTCTACTCCCCAGACCAACCTTAGGTCCTTCCTTGCTCGGTGTCCTTCTCCGGTTCCGGCAGCACTCTACAGCCATCAGTGGAGACATCAAAGCCATGTTTCACCAGATTCGTTTACTGCCTTCCTACACCACACTGCTCCAGTTCATATGGCGAGATGTGGAACGAGACGCAGAGCCCACCATCTATGAATGGCAAGTACTCCCATTTGGCACCACCTGCAGTCCTTGTTGTGCCATATACGCTCTGCAGAGACACGCACGGGAGCACCCAGACAGTGACCCAGAGGTATGGGATTCAGTGGAAAATGCCTTCTATGTGGATAACTGCTTACAGAGCATCCCATCCACGGCTGAAGCGAAAGCACTCCTTGATAAAGTACGGAATCTCCTGTCCAAAGGGGGATTTGAGGTCCGACAGTGGGCGAGTAACAGAGCGGAGGTTATCCAGCACCTCCCGCCACAAGCCAGGTCCAGTAGCAGTGAACTATGGCTATCGCAGTCTGGCGCTAACCCACAAGAGCCCACTCTAGTACTGAGATGGAGCTGCATACCGGATACCCTTGGGTACAAGCACCGCTCAGCCGTGAATACCGAAACCCCCACTCTGTGCACCATCTATCGGACCCTGGCCAGTCAATACGATCCCCTTGGGTATATCCTGCCATACACAACCCAGGCCAAAGTCTTAGTCCAGGACCTGTGGCAGACCAAGAGGGACTGGGATGAACCGATCCACCCGGCTGACCTAGTGGAACGATGGATCTGTTGGGAAACAGAGTTATCGGAGCTCTCTGAAGTCCAAATGCCAAGATGTTATGTACCACCGTGTGCTGACCAACTGGGATCATGCCTGGAACTGCATGTGTCCTGTGACGCTTCAGAGCGAGCTTATGGGGCGGTTTCCGATCTAAGAGTGGAGAATAAGGCAGGCCACACCCATGTCTCCTTTGTCATGGCCATGTCCAGGGTCGCACCACAGAAGCAGTTGTCAATGCCTAGGCTGGAACTCAGTGCTGCCCTTTCCGGAGCCCAGTTGGCCTCTACCTTGCGAGCCGAGCTCACCTTGCCAATCCAAAGGGTCATCTACTGGAGTAATTCGACCACTGTATTGACCTGGCTCAAGTCGGAGTCCTGCAGGTTTAAGGTGTTCGTCGGAACTCGCATTGCGGAAATCCAAGACCTAACAGAAGTCCAGGACTGGAGGTATGTTGATAGCATAAACAATCCTGCTGATGACGTTACTCGTGGTAAAACCCTTAAGGAACTGGCTCAATCCCATCGCTGGAGCTTGGGATCACCATTCTTGTCCCAACCAGAGAACGAGTGGCCGACAGCCCCAGGCCCCTCCGCAACCAACTGAAGCTCATTAGTTAAGGAAGTCCGCCCAATGCTACAGCATCTCTACGGAACCAACAACAGCTCTCCCTGACCTAGCACTATCCTAAACACTGCCGGATCTGATCGCCGCCACAAACCAGACCTCAGATGGGGTGGCTTCTATACCCACCTCCCTCACGGCAGAGACACTACTCCTCCAGCAAGCACAAGCAGTTAGCTTCCATGAGGAGTTAAAAGATCTGAAAGCCGGGAAGGAAGTTGCTAAGGAGAGCCGTCTTCTCTCTCTCGATGCTATCCACCCAATTATCCTTGACTCCAGACACCCTCTTACCAGGCTCCTCATTAAGAGTTATGATGAGAGGCTTCTCCACCCAGGGCCAGAGAGGGTCTATGGGGAGATGAGGTGGAAGTACTGAATAATTGGAGGACAAGGAGCCATTCGTAAGCACCAATACACCTGCGTAGAATGTCAAGAGATGGCGGGCCGGATCCACGGTGCCCAAAATGGCAGATTTACCCCCTGCTTGCTTGCGCCTCCTTAAACCACCCTTCTGGTCAACAGGAGTAGATTGCTTTGGCACCTTGATGATCAAGCTAGGTCGTCGTGTGGAAAAACGCTGGGGCATTCTATTCAAGTGTTTGACAACTAGATGTGTCCACCTGGACCTACTGGAGAGTTTGGATACTGAAGCCTTCCTCATGGCCCTACGGTTTATCTCCCGACGGGGAAACCCTACGAGATCCTGGCTGACAGAGGTACGAACTTCAAGTCAGAAGAAGCCAGGTTGGAGGAAGCCTTCCAAGCCATGGAACCCAGCCTCCAGGATCAGCTAATGGACCAACAAATGTCATTCAAATTTAACCCTCCAGGAGCTCCTCATTTTGGAGGAACATGGGAGCGAGAGATCCAATCTGTAAAGACGGCCTTACGAGTCGTACTAGGGGACCAAACTGTCACTGAAACTGTCTTGAGGACCGTCCTGATAGAGGTGGAAGAGATACTGAACTCCAAACCCTTGGGATATCTCTCTGCAGACATCGCTGACCCTGATCCGGTTACACCGAATATGCTCTTGATGGGACGCCGAGATGCGTCCCTTCCTCAAGCCTTGTATGCTGATACCAACCTCGTGGGCAGACGCCGGTGGCGACACAGCCAGATCTTAGTTGACCATTTTTGAGCCCGATTCATTCGGGATTACCTACCAAGTCTACAGCACAGAGGGAAATGGCAGAGAGAAATGGCCAGCCTGAAAACTGGCCAAGTAGTAATGATGGTGGACCCTCAGCTGCCTCGAGCATTCTGGCCGGTGAGCCGTATCACTAAGACCATGCCTGGGACCGATGGTCGTGTTAGATAAGTGGAGATCCAGGTGAAGAACCAGACATATATCCGGCCAGTTGCCCGACTAATTCCTCTCCCTGAGATAACAGAGGACGGGGAGCAATGAGCCTTTTTTGAGAAGTGTGGAATTTAACACATTTCCGGAGTGGCTGTAGAAAAGGCCCATGAAGTTGGTGGAATAATCCTTTAATTCATTGCCACTTACTCAACTGGGCCAGGGGAGCTTTAATTAGGTCAGGTGGAAATATCTGACAGATCTCAACTCCATAAAAGGAGGAAATTGCCATCGCCTGATTCCATTCAAATTCTGCTTCCTGTAGGGAGTGGCCAATTAAATGGTTTGAATTTAATTAAATTAAGAAATTCTGAATTGACCCCAGCCCTGGTACATTACATTTACATTTAAGTCATTTAGCAGACGCTCTTATCCAGAGCGACTTACAGTAGACAGACAGAAGGTGTACCTCACACTTACTCAAAGTACACACAGTTTAAACAGTTGTTTGACTTGACTGACCTATGAGAAGCCTTAATATCCTCACATCCTTAACACGGGTCTATCCTGTGTAGTCCCAAGCTATCTCCAACATATTCTCCAACTCCATTCTCACTGGTGTTGACCGGGGGCTCTAGTTGTTTGTCTCAGCTTCAGAGTTTGTTAGATTTGTTCTATTATGGTGGCAGTATAATACACAGGGCCGGCCCCAGGCATAAGTGGCATAAGCGGTCGCTTAGGGCCCCCGGCCGCTTGGTGGACCCTTAACTCACTTGACGTTTCAACTTATTGTTGCGAGTTGGAGTACTAGAATACACAAGGTGCAATTTCAATATTTGGTTGTTTATCAGATGTTTTTCCCTTTTTATGTCAGTCACTGACAGTCACTCAATTAGCCCATGTCAGCAAAACATTTTTAGATTGGTAAATTTCTCTCCACCCCATAGCATTTTTAGGGGGGAATTGCAGGAAATTAGCTTTAAAACGGCTAAATGTTCTGTCCGCCTCATGGCACAATGAATTACATGAAATTAGTTTTAAGACTGCAACATTTCCTCTCTCCTCACCATGGCAAAATGTGTAGAATTGAAGAAAATGTGCTTTAAAACAACCACATTTTCTTTAAACCCCATGGCAAAATGTGTAGAATTGCACTAAATTAACTTAAAAACGAAAAACATTCTCTCCGCCCTTCAAGGGGGGACCACTAAAATGTTTTACCTGCGAGGTGTGGAACCCCCAAACCAAATCTTGCATAGGGTCACCAAATAGCTCAATACTTCTCCACTTCCAGTGGGAGGATTTGGGCAGGAGTCTCCAGCACATTGAAAGATGTTGAGTATCATCATGGGCGGTCTTTGTAGGAAGGGGAACTAGAAGAGGCAACTACAGACGTAGGATCTTGGTTTGATCACTCTTTTGTTTGCTGAGAATTTTCCTGCAAAGGAAATGCTAACTTGTAGTGTATTTCAGGGTTACAAAGGCTTCTAAAGTGTGTATTTCCACTTTGAAATGTCAGGCTTGATTTGCCCTAACAAAAAAACCTGCAAATAGGTCTGTTCATTATAATCCACATAATAATTCACATTTCCTGTTTCTGCAGGATTATTTTCCTGCTGTAGCAAACTGGCTCAAATTAAGATCCTACACCTGTAAGCCCCCCACAGCATTTTATTGACAGATGTCACATTCTCTGATGTTATTTTATTGACAGATAACACATTCTCTGATGAAATATGCCCCTAAAAAAACACTCTGCCATCTCATAAACATATTAAACATAGACACAATGTATTCACAATTACAATGGAGATTCTGATGATTCAGTGGCGTCATTACCTCAGGCCTCGACTACTGCCATTAGCTATGTAAGAAGTTAGTGGGCTATAGAAGTACTGTGAGGAAACACTTTACGTTGAGTACACATATTCCCAACATGGCTTCTTCCACTTTCCCTCTATGGCCTTACAATTTTGGGAATGAGGCAGATATAGTTGTCACCTTATTTAAACCTGTTTTCGAGGGAGATTTGTGTCACTTGCACCCAATGTGGGTCTGGCATTGCCCTGTTCTGTCGATCATTTGTTGATGTACTGAAAGCTATTTTAAGATGTAGATATCCAACCCATCATGCGGTTCATTAACCCATCAATGCTCTTTTGTTCCTTGAAAACAGCAGAGGATATGTTGTTGTAGGCAGTAACGGGGGAAGCCAGGGAGGAGTGCAGTAGGGTCTAAGTGGAGGATGATCATTTATCAACACACCGTTTACACACCAGGTCATGCATGTGCTGTATTTAAAGGCCCGGTGGTGCTGATTTATCGGCTAAGGCCTTGGTAATGTTTCTGCAACGTTTAACTCCAGATTAATAGGGACGTTATACTCAGGTTGCTGCACAACAATGGCAGCCAGGTCTGCCTCGTGCAGAGGAGTCCTCCTTGGCTCAGCAGTCTACCCACACAGCCCCTGGGACTGCGCAGTAAATCAAACAGGAAATGCAGCAGAAAGCCTAATAAAGTTATTCTAATGATAGCGATCTCTGCGGAATCGCCCAGTGTAAATCAGGAAGTTATCCCACTCCTGCTGAATCGTTTGGCAAAGCCAAAATGTTTTAGATGTTGTTTTTGAATTTCCGAATTGAAGGAGCGGAAACAGAAGGCTAGGGTTTGAGAATTAATAACATGAATCGCCACGTTGCTTTTCCCAGCTGCGCTCTTGCCCTTTGCCCTCCAGTTTTTAGCAGAGCAGATTAAACATAGGACCAGCTCAGGGGATTGAAGCATCTTTCTGAACACATTAATTTGAGCAACATCACACTTACATGAATATGCATGGGAATTCTTAGAAAAACTGGCACACGGCTCCATATTATCATAATACATTTTATTATCATGTTTAAATGTTCTTTTCAGTATGCGCTAAACATGTTTTCACTCAGATGGCATTGCTATAACTTAGTGAAGTCCACTGAAGTACTAGTTTCAGTGGTATACAGTGACTAAGGCTAAAAAAATGCCCCATTAAAATGAGCTCAAATTTGGTCTTTCCTCAAGGACAACAGAAAGATATAATTCAGTGAGTAGTTTATACACTGAACATATGAATGAAATGCCATTCAAAAAGGTAACATAAAGGTCCCATTTATGGATATAATAGTGTTTGCAGGAAACACAGGTTATAGGTGTAATGGATTCGCCCTCTTCTGACGAGGAGTATGAGAGATCGGACCAATACGCAGCGTGGTAAGTGTCCATTTTAATAAGATAAACTGAATACTACAAAAATACAAAATAACAACGAAGAAACAAACAAAATGGTCCCGTGTGTTAACAAACACTAACACGGAAAATAATCACCCACAACTCAAAAGTGAAACCAGGCTACCTAAATATGGTTCTCAATCAGGGACAACGATAAACAGCTGCCTCTGATTGAGAACCATACCAACCAAACACAGAAATCCCAAAACATAGAAAAAGGAACATAGACAACCCACCCAACTCATGTCCTGACCATATTAAAACAAAGACATAATAAAAGAACTAAGGTCAGAACGTGACAATAGGTCACATGTTGGACTTTGTTTACCCTTGTGTCCTTTGATCCATTGCCCTGGGAAAATGTAGGTCATTGGCAAGTTATATATTGTCTTTGATTGATCCCTGTTACAATATTGGGGTTTATCGTCAGGACAGACAGACACATCTCGCTCTTTATCACCCTCTCTGCTCCCAGCCAAAACAAATTTTGTGTGAAAAGTGAAGCAGTCATAACAGCCTAGCCATGTTTCTTTGCACTGAGGCTATTCACCTCTGTGTTGACAATTCATGTTTGTTGTGCGAGACGTGGAGAAATGGACAGATAAATGTCTGGAGCGTCATAATATAAATGCAGCTTGTCTTCAAAGACTTGGTCAAAATCAATGTGAAAGTGAAGTGTCTTATCTGACGCATCAACAGTTTAGTGTGTAGACCTTGCATTCCAGATGTGGATTAACTGAATGACCACTGAAGCCCAGAGCTTAGCTGCACTAACTTACCTCAGTTCTCACAATGCCAAAGCCTGTATTGTATACATTGAATACAATAACTCCAAGCACCTACTGTTTAAGTCCAAGCACCTTGTCAATCAGTCAATATTAAAATGTTCCCCAGCTAATACACAGTTGAAAGACCCCCCATAGCCACTTCTATAAGTCTATAAACAACACATTTTCTATTAACATGAGGAAGTTGACTTGATACACAATTGTATGTGTAACCCTCACCCTGCATACATGCAGCCCACTATACAGTACACTCATCATTGTGTACATGTCTCTTTAAGAGGATAGGCTCTGGTCAGTAGGGTATTGTACCCACAAACCATGGGATGGGAGGATCAATCTACCCGTGGTTCTCGTCTCTAAAGGCAAACAACCTCACAGTACTTACTGTTCACCCGGGGAGGGAGACCATTACACTGAACAACAAAATCATCCCTATTTACAGAGTCTGTGGCCTGTTGTTCATATTCTAGGAATTTAGCTCAAGTGGCCTCTTGTTGTTTGAAGTACTCATTGAACCCATTTTCCTTTTCTAAACCTGCCTCCCCGCTTCCATTTTAAAGCAATAACTCATCGATGAACAACACCACTCGACAGTAACCACTCGTTTCGATGGCTCCACTTAGGCAGTGACCAAAACAGACTCCACACAAAAAGTCACATCACAATTCACCGCCATCGCTTCATTATCTAACTGTAGTGTGTCACCACTTGTTCAATGAATTACAGTTAATATATTCAAAGTTGAGGTTATTTTGTAAACCAACATTGGCATGATGTGTTGTACTGGGGATTTTATTTTTCAGGGGAAAGAGTGATGACCCACTGGGCCAAAACTGCTAGAATCCACATTGTTTCCATGTCATTTCAACCCAAATAATCTATGTGATGTCGTTGAATCAACGTATAAAAATGTATAAGATTTGCAAAAATCATCAATGTATGGGCGTTTTGTCTTTCGCCCAACTTTTAATTAACATAAATAAATGTTTTTTGATTTGACATTGAGTTCACAGGTTTCTACTAAGCTAACATATGGAATTGTTTTAAGATGGTCATGCTAAGGATCATTTAGCTATTTCTCTTTGTCTTTTAGGACCCCTGTAAAACTTAGTTGATGAGATTGAATTTGTCCTTACTGCTATTAGCCCATAGAAACATATTGAATAACATATTCATACATGGCAAAAAAATGATCAAAAGGAAATATGTTTTGAAGTGTCTGTCCTATATCTGAGCGATATAAGAAAGTGTAGTGTTGCAGAGTCAAATGTGTTCTAATGGTGGGGTCATATTAGTAGCCCAAACTGTTCGGACGCTACAGACAGAAGTTGGCACATCGACGGTATCGACTTCAGACGAGTCCTGTGACACTTGTGGGGGGTCATAGAAAGTCTGGTCTTTCCATAGAGGGGGTAATTTAGTTTGTAGCCCAAACCGTTCAGAAGCGACAGAAGTTTTCGGTAGAAGACCGATTTTCGGGATGTCTCATGGTCTGACAAACACGGCTGTATCTCTGCCACCTTCCACCGCAGATGTAAATGACTGACATCGGCGGATGAGGTGAGTTGAGCTGTAGCCAATTCAAAAAACAGATATCTCTATCTTAAACAGATGAATTTTTGATGGGGATTTTTAAATTATGCTAATTAGATTTCCACAGGGGCAGAGTAGGCTTAGATGTGACAGAGTAGACCTAGATATGACAGAGTATAGGGGACAGAGTAGGCCTAGATGTGGCAGAGTATAGGTGACAGAGTAGACCTAGATTTGACAGAGCATGCCTAGATGTGACAGAGTAGACCTAGATATGACAGAGTATAGAGGACAAGGTAGGCCTAGATATGACAGAGTATAGAGGACAAGGTAGGCCTAGATGTGGCAGAGTATAGGGGACTAAGTAGGCCTAGATATGACACACCTGAGATACTGTAGGTTTCCATTAATGACTGTGTATTACTATTATAAGTTACTGCTAATGTTAAGACAGGGATCTGCCATTCCAGGTGTTCTGACCTGCTCTTCTCTGGACCAGGCAACCCACATAGCAGGAGGTCTGAAGGTGTGATACTCTTCTTCTCTGACCATCTTTACACAGAGACAGATGGGAAATGCTGCAATGCACCGGTATACAGCCTTTATAACATGCACCACGGTCTAACAGAGCTCATGAAAATAATCAAGTGGTGATCTTAACACCCGCCTTCACTCATTATTGCTTTTTCACAATTTTCCTAGAGTGACATATAAGTTATAAAAAAGCACACATTTTTGGATCTAATTCCGGAATTGTAAGGTATCGATGAATATAATTTACAGGTGGATATTAGACTGTGGCCCATTTCTGGACTTAACCGAGGCCTTCCTCAAGTTCCCAAGATGTTATAACAGTTGTGAGGCCTTCAGCACTATGCTCCTCTCCTTCAGAGTCGACGCATAGTGCGGAGTGGAGCATAGTGCTTAAATTGTCTTAACAGCTGTGGAGGGGAAGAACAACTCGTTAGCTCTGTGCATTTGAAGTCATCAAATCCCTCACCTCTTCACCTCCTCCTCATTTGCAAAGGGGACAGGAGTGAGGTGCTAATTAACGTGATAAAGAGAACAAATCTGATGGAAGCCAGGATTTCAGAGGGGCATCTGTATTCTCAAACACTCACAGAAGGTGTTACTTTCATGTTTAATTAATTAAGCATTCTCTTTAACTGTATCTTGACAAATAGGAGCCAATTAGAAATAAAGGAGAAATGTTTATAGCTAATTAATGGTTGATTTCAAGGGAAAATGTGTCATGTGCAGGTATAGTATAGCCCTCTTTATTACTGTTATCGGAATCTGTAGTTTACACCTATGATGAGGTTGGTTATGAAGGCTTTATATGTTGGTTGGATGTTCAGAAAAGTTAAATCAAGGTAATTCTATGAAACCAGGGGTTTTGGACTCATGCATATGATGCGATCCATTTTCTGTTGTCGGTCTCTGCTCCAAAGGGTTGAAGGCAAAAGCTCTGACACTTTTATATGGTTGTAAGGCAACTGGTGGCAGGGAAGTCAGACGCAGGAGAGCAGAATTGGGTAATAACAGGAGCAGTTTAATTATCAAAACCAACGGCATCCAGAAACAACAAAATATGGGTACAAGACCCGTCGCGCTCAAGTCAAAATGTGCACAAGCATTTACACCAAACAATTTCACACACAGACATGAGGGGAACAGGGAGTTAAATACACGACAAGTAATGAGGGAAATGTAAACCAGGTGTGTGGGAAAACAAGACAAAACAAATGGAAAGGGAAAGGTGGATCGGCGATGGCTAGAAGACCGGTGGCGTCGACCACCGAACGCCGCCTGAACAAGGAGAGGAACCGATTTCGGCGGAAGTCTTGACAATGGTATCTTTTGTGAGGCAAGTAGTAGTCAATGGAATGTACATAAATATGGCAGGATTCAGATATGATGTCATTGTTTTAGCACTATCCACTTAGTTTTAAAACTACGGTGTGCGATATAGTTTAATGTGACAATAAAACAGCACAATCTATTTTTCTGTTGAAGAAATTGCTAGCTTCTTGGAATTAAAACTTGGGATCATGTATACTCTGCTAATAACAATTTAAAAATGTGTATTGGTGATAAATGTACAATACAACAAACAAGGAATTTATAGTTAGTGCAAGGACCGCTGCTATTTCTCCATCCCCACTTTAAAGTAGTAGGAACAAATGTTTGTGTCAGTGTTTCTCAGGGTGCCTCAATTAGTAGGGAAAATGTAAGAAGGAAAACAGATAGTATAGAAAACATTAAAATTTTGTATAAATTCACTGGCTTGAAGCACATTTACACTATGTCCTGGAACTGTGCTGTGTTATTGATTGGTACGTTTTGGGTATGATTTTGCTTTGACTGAATAAGTGTATATTTTAAAGATACATTCCAATGTGGTAATGCTGTTTCTCTGGCCTACTTATTATGAACAACAGGAACAGGTATGACACCTAGACTGCTGCTTTTATTTTGATTCAACAGAGTGATCTTATATAGATTGGAATGGGCCAATGAGCTAGTTCACTTTGGGTTACTGTTTTTCTGGATTCATCTTCTATTGTGGTATTGCTTTATTCATTTACCATGACTATGCTGGTGTATCATTCATTTCTAAAAATCAATGCAAGTCAACTGAGTTGAGCAGAACTGGTATAAGAAAATATGACGACCAAGAATTGTGGAATGGTTCAGTCCATTTTCCGTGAACTGCTACGTCAACATTTAACATTATTTTCCCGCCTCTTTCCCATTTGAAGAAGGTGTGTTTTTCTGATCTGCTTCTGACATTAAAAGTATGTAAAATTGTTCTGTTTCTAGGCTACTTAAAAGTAGTGTAGGCCTAATATGTTCCTTGTGAACATAATTTGTAAATCAAGATGGAATTCTGTTTGTTTAGAAAGTTATATTTGTACATGAACTGAATGGAATGTTTATCATAATACTAGTAGCCTAAATGTTGAACAGGAGCTAAGTGAACGTTAGCACTTGTTGTTTTTAGTATTTCGCCAACTATGCAGCTTAGCATGTTAAGCATTTTTGCTAGGCTGTTTTTCCTGTGGTAAAACAAAACACATGAATTGTATTTTCACTGGTCAGGCACTAAGGGTTATATTGATTTGCTATTAATGCTAAATTGTAATTATTTTCTCCTCCAGGGCCTATTTATTGCCTACCTCCCTACTCTTCTAACGTTCCGTATATTTTTCAATTGGTCTTTTCTTTTGTGTTATTGACTGTACGTTGTTGTTTTTGTCGCACTGCTTTGCTTTATCTTGGCCAGGTCGCAGTTGTAAATGAGAACTTGTTCTCAGCTGGCCTACCTGGTTAATTAAAGGTTAAATAAATCAATAAAATATTCAATAGGTGTGGATGCAGTTGAGAACTGGTGCCTGTTGCTTTCATTTTCTATATAACTATGCAAGTATGGTAACATTTTCAGTATTTGAGAATTACAAATGGTTTTATTTGTGTATTGTATTATATTATGGTGTGGCACAGATGCAGTTGAGACATTGAACTTATGTCTGTTGTTTTCTCAAACTGCACTGCAGGCAGCAAATTGATATTCAGATTCATGTAGACAGAAGTCGTGCTGTCATCCTTTACACATAATGCAACAAAAAAACTTTACACCAGCTCCATTTGGATTTTTCAGGGGAATGGGGATGTGCCACTCATGCAGTAAGCCAATGCCTAGTGAGATGGAAGAAAGAGAATCATATCCACGGACTTGAAATCAGCTCACCAGGTAACACCAGCACAGTATCATAGTTATTTAGTGTCTTCCACTTTAATTCATTTTCCTGTGTCAAATCTGTAACCATTCGAAGCCTACAATATTGCACTCAACTGAGGGAATGTCAATTGTCTTAAAGTTAGCAGCAGAACATCTTGTGGTCAGTTAAGTATTGCAGTATAGTTTAGTGAAGTGTTGTGAATGCATACTATTAGTTGTAACAGTGTTTTGGGGATTTCAATGTTTTTCTAAAGCCTCTTTTTTAAATATGTTGTATATGTTTTTGTGTGACACCTAATTCATTTGAGGTTGTTTGTTAAGTCTATCTGTATCAACAGTAATCAGAGAAAGGCCTATTATTCATGGTCTATTGGTTGATTTTGTCATATTTTGGGGGGACTGCATTGGTTGAAGGATATTTGACTTTGATTATTTGCAGGCTGCAATGGAGATTTGCAATGCAGTAGGTTAGAAAGTGGAAAGGAAACCTACTTTTTGTTTGTTTTCTTCACAGAGAAAGGGAGTGGGGGCTTGTTTGTATCATTGTTGTATATAGATAAATAAATACATAGAACAATCTTTTAAATAAGAGAATGAAAATCATCTAGTTCTGCATCTTTCTTTTATACAAAATAGTGTCAACAGTAAACATTTAATTACACTAACGTGACAGTATTAAATGTAGAAGGACAAAGAACAGCAGGCTATTTATTTATTTTTACTGATCAGGCAACCATTTTCAGACATGCCATATCCTGGCAATTCACACCTCTGCTTGAACCCAAACAAAAAAATGTATACTCTGCAAACAAAATAGCATTGCCATCATCCTGGACAGGACATGGTCTAACAATACAGACCTGATCTCATCACACACACACACACACACACACACACACTCACATTCACAGCATTTAGCTCCCCAACCTGATTTCAGTAAAGCCATAAAAAGGCCTTTTGTGCCTCGACATTTCCTACCATTGAACCATTACTGAATTATCATTCTCCAAGGGAATAGAGTCCTGTCGTCGTCTTTCAATTACGTTGTGTGAAAGTGAATGAATTCTTAAAATAATAACATTACACATTACTGTGTATGTCGCCATCTCTCAGAGTGCCACTACCACAATGGAGCAACTTTTCTGTGGCAAGATGGAAAACAGCCTAATGTGTCGTGTAGCTAATTCATTTGACTTTAGAAAAGACAGTGCTGTTTTAACACAGCACTAACTAGGCCTACAGGCAGCCATAATGAATATACAAGTTGAACAGGGCCTTCTTGGTCAGGTGGATTAATTTTTTATCATTCTTATTTGAAATCCTATATGTGTTTAATTTATGGGTTCTGGGTGCTTAATTGTGTTCAGAGGGCCCCTCCAGACTAAATATATTCATCATATAATCAGAAATGTACAACTTTCCATCTTGGTGCCATCCACTGTAGCAGCGCAAGAGCATACAGGGAATGAGGACGGAAGTGTGTGTGAATTTTAATTGTGCTCGCAGCTACACGGCCACCAACTACAGTGACACACTGGTGTTCCCTGAGGTATAAACATTTAAAATGAACTAAGTAAAAAAGAAAGTTGCCGTAAATGGGGAGGAGACATGGCAGTGGCGTATCCAAATGAAGAGGGAGAGGGGAGAGCCGCTGCAATTCCCTGAAGATGGTTTATTATTCTGTGCTAAAATGAAGCGGGAGCAAGGAGTGGTAGTCAGCGATGCGTCAGAGTTGCTCTTTGAAGACATGAAAAAGCTGAACGCACAACAAAGACCAGATGTTCCAACATGCCTTATTTATGCACCCATCAGCCAGCTTCCCATGTCCACAAAACACCAGCATATATTTTCCTTTTAAACTCACACATACAGTATAGCACCTGCCTTCTGCAAGAGTGCCACTTTTTTGTGTGTGATTTTGTTTATAAATGTGCTCCTGTCTTTCATTTGGAATCGTGGAACAGGTACAATTTGGTCAAATAACTGACATTTCAAGTTGTGACTTACAGTAGTGGAAGTGGGTCTGTAGCTGTCAATCATAACATCTGTTTCACTATTTGTGGAAAGATAAGGACATTGAGATGATCATATAGAGTATGTCTATATGGTTTTTGGGTTACAAAGGGCACCGTTATCACATCTAGAACCTGTAAACTGCCTATATTCCTCTCCACTAACACATCATTCAGTTTCTATCAGACAACAGCTGTTCTAACCTCAATGACCCAAATACTGCACATGCACACATGCTCTAGTCTACTGTATATGTGCATGCATCCCTTCACACATCCCTGTACCACTGAACACACACACATATACTGTACACTGAACAGAAATTAGCTGATGGTCTAATTTCTCTGCATTCTAAATGTGATAGCA